>NC_046156.1:214014947-214024975 GCF_011064425.1 Rattus rattus
TCAGGTTCCGGCGGTGTCTCAGGCAGGGCTCCTGCCTCACCTGGGCCCTCTCCCACGGGAGCCCAGAGGCCTTATACAGTTTCCTCTTGGGCCAGGGATGTGGGCAGGGGTGGGCAGTGTTGGTGGTCTCTTCTGCTCTGCAGCCTCAGGAGTGCCCACCTGACCAGGCGGTAAGGTATCTCTCCCACGGGTTCTGGGATCAGAGAGCTGCTGTGGGTCGGGCCACTTTTTGTTTTCTAATAAACATTCCTTGTATAGGCATTAAAAGAGCAATTGTGACTGTAACTACCAATAGTTAAATAGTGCCTAGAGTTGTCCATGTGATTAATGTAATAGCAATGGAATAGTGTTTACAGGGCATAAGCTGTTATACTGAAACACTGGGAATGTTTTGTCACTATGGTTGACTTGCTAAGTGTTGTTTTGAGACTTTTAGTCCTTGAAGTAAGACCATTCTAAATTTAGTATTGCTAAGTTAAAGTAAAATATTTAGAATGACAAACAGGAAATTGAAGACTGAATGGAAATTAATAAGTTTTACCAGATTTTGAGGAAGTGGAGCTACAAAGAGTACATGGTATATTGAGGACAATAGAAACAAATAAGTGGAGCTTATATAATAAAGAGTGTGGATTTAGTCTTTTAGTCAACAGGAATAGTACAGTCAGTAAGTTTTTCCAGTGGGCTTTTATATATATAAATATATAGACAGTGTCTACTTTTTTTTCTGCTTTCAAGTGTAACACCATTACTTTTGAGCTAAAGTATACCTGACTAAACCATGAGTGCTTCCCATTTAAGATACTGCTTGACTGTCAAATGTATCTTATCTTGTGGCAGAAAAGCCCATGGATGGGGGATTTTTTATTTTTTCTATTTATTCCAAGGCTTTTCAAAGAAAGATCCCTTTGAACATCTGTTTCAGTAGGAAAATGTTCATAAAATTAAGTATGTTTCAGAGGATTAGGAAAAGGATTGAAGGAGCTGGAACGGGTTTTTTACAATCCATAAAAAATACCAACCAACCAGACCTCCCAGGGACTAAGCCACCATCCAACGAAAACAAATGGACAGACTACTAGCTGCTGCATATGTAGGGCAGAGGATGGCCTTGTTGGACACCAATGGGAGAAGAAGCCCTTGGTCCTGTCAAGGCTCTAACCCCAATACGGGGAATGTCCAGGGGCAGAGAGGCAGGGGGGGGTGAGTGAATAAGTGGGAGAGGGGAGATGGGATAGGAGTTTATGGACAGAAAACCAGAAAAGGGGATAACATTTGAAAAGTAAATAAAAAAATATACAATGGGTGGGGTGGAGATCTTTCCCAGCTTGAGTTGCTTCTGTAAACAGAGCATTCTACTCAGCTGACTACTGTTTTCATAACCAGCTTTTGCTACTGGCACAATGTTTTCTCTAGACAGATGCCTCATATCATACTCATCTTCATTCAGTTATGCTAAAATGTGTCAGTTCAATAAGCACCAATGGGACATTTATGCAAGGAACTACAAAGTCCCACAGGAGACTTCATGTGAATGGAGTGTTGGGTATGAGGAAAACAGAGAGGAAATAATGCAAACAGGATAATAGTGAGAAAATTTAACCAACTGATGATTCCAACTTTTTAATCAAATGTTGCTTTGTCAGAGTCTCATTGTCCAATGGAAGGAAAAAGGACCACAGGAGAGGCAAATGATAGTCCCTTTTCTAATCACAGCAGCACTGCTCTGATTTACTGTATGGGTTCAGACTTCTGGAACTTTTGATTAAAATTTATCTGGGGGAAAAAAGGTACTTTTACTGAACAAATGTTGAAAACATCTCTTTAAAATAGTTAAGAATCTAACATCTCGAGTAAGCATGTATCTGATGCTAAGTAAGGGCTGAATTCATACCGGAAAGTTAGCATTGCCTTATCCACCAATGACATATATAACATTGGATAGATTTTTTTTTCATCTTTATTAATTTGAGTATTTTTATTTGCATTTTTATTGTTATTCCCTTCCCCGGTTCCGCTTCCCAGCCAACATCCCCTAACTCCCTTCCCTCCATTTTATATGGGTGTTCCCTCCCATCCTCCCCCATTACCGCCTCTCCCCCCACCAATCACGTTCACTGGGAGTTCAGTCTTGGTAGGACAAAGGGCTTGCCATTCCACTGGTGCTCTTACTAGGATATTCATTGCTACCTATGAGGTCAGAGTCCAGGGTCAGTCCATGTATATATAGTCTTTAGGTAGTGGCTTAGTCCCTGGAAGCTCTGGTTGGTTGGCATTGTTGTTCATATGGGGTCTCGAGCCCCTTCAAGCTCTTTCAGTCCTTTCAAAGATTCCTTCAACAGGGGTCCTGTTTTCAGTTCAGTAGTTTAATGATGGCATTCACCTATGTATTTGCTGTATTCTGGCTGTGTCTCTCAGGAGAGATCTACATCCGGTTGCTGTTGGCCTGCACTTGTTTGCTTGATCCATTTTATATAGTTTGGTGGCTATATATGTATGGGCCACATGTAGGGCAGGCTCTGACTGGGTATTCCTTCTGCCTCTGTTCTAAACTTTGCCTCCCTTTTCGTCCCAAGGGTATTCTTGTTCCCCTTTTAAAGACGGAGTGAAGCATTCACATTTTGGTCATCCTTCTTGAGTTTCATGTGTTCTGTGCATCTAGGGTAATTCAAGCGTTTGGGCTAATATCCACTTATCAATGAGTGCATACCATGTGTGTTTTTCTGTGATTGGGTTACCTCACTCAGGATGATATTTTCCAGTTCCATCTATTTGCCTATGAATTTCATAAAATCATTGTTTTTGATAGTTGTGTAGTATTTCATTGTTTAGATGTACCATATTTTCTGTATCCATTCTCTGTTGAAGGGCATCTGGGTTCTTTCCAGCTTCTGGCTATTATAAATAAGGCTGCTATGAACATAGTGGAGCATGTGTCTTTGTTATATGTTGGAGCATCTTTTGGGTATATGCCCAAGAGAGGTATACTGGATCCTCAGGTAGTTCAACGTCCAATTTTCTGAGGAACCTCCAGACTGATTTCCAGAATGGTTGTACCAGTCTGCAATCCCACCAACAATGGAGGAGTGTTCCTCTTTCTCCACATCCTCACCAGCATCTGCTTTCACCTGAGTTTTTGATCTTAGCCATTCTGACTGGTGTGAGGTGGAATCTCAGAGTTGTTTTGATTTGCATTTCCCTTATGACTAAAGATTTTGAACATTTCTTTAGGTGCTTCTCAGCCATTTGGCATTCCTCAGCTGTAAATTCTTTGTTTAGCTCTGAACCCCATTTTTTTCCAGAAAGGTATTTATTATAGTAACAAAATTAATAAAGCATAAGAGTTGACTTAGAGGATGCATTTCTTTTAAGAACGAAATATTTAGAATTTAAAATATATTCTATAAATCAAAAAGGAATGTAAATTTATGCCATAGAAGAAGACAAATAACACAAGAATGACAATGGTAGTGTAAGTATGGAGTATAAATTTCTAAGATTGCACTGACTATAAGAACTGTCATTATTCCATGGCAATATTTACTAGAAAACTATAATCCTTTTTTGGTGCTTTAAAATTTTTAACTAACATACATAGTAGTAGATTTCATTCTGACATTTTCAAACAAATTTATTTTTGACTCTCCACTTCCACTTTTCTTCATCAGTTCCTTCAACACCTTCTTGAAGCTCTATATATCCTTTATAATACTATTCCCTTCATTGCCACATGTGCTCTATTTATTACCCTCCTCATGATTCCTCAACATGTCTTTTGTCTGCATCTCTTGGTCTTCTTCTAGCCCATAACTGTTTTCACTCCACCTACATTCATGTGAACATGTCTTTGTTTGACAAACAGCATGTGACCTTGATTTTTCTGAGTCTGTCACCTTGCTGAATTGTTTGCAAGTCAATGAACCCCATTTTTTAATATATATATTTGTCTCTCCGCAGTCTAACTTCTTGAGTTCTTTGTATATTTTGGATATAAGCCCTCTATCAGTTGTAGGATTGGGAAAGATCTCTTCCCAATCTGTTGGTTGTCTTTTGGCCTAACAACAGTGTCCTTTGCCTTACAGAAGCTTTGCAGTTTTATTAGATCCCATTTGTCGATTCATGATCTTAGAGCATAAGCCATTGGTGTTTTGTTCAGGAAATTTTCTCCAGTGCCCATGTGTTCAAGATTCTTCCTCAATTTTTCTTCTATTATTTTGAGTGTATCTGGTTTGATGTGGAGGCCCTTGATCCACTTGGACTTAAGCTTGTACGGGGTGATAAGCATGGATCAGTCTGCATTCTTCTACATGCTGACCTCCAGGTGAACCAGCACCATTTGTTGAAAATGCTTTCTCTTTTCCATTGTATGGTTTTGGCTCCTTTGTCAAAAATCAAGTGACCATAGCTGTGTGGGTTCATTTCTGGGTCTTCAATTCTATTCCACTGGTCTGTCTCTCTGTCTCTGTATGAACACCATGCAATTTTTATCACTATTGCTCTGTAATACTGCTTGAGTTCAAGGATAATGTTTCCCCCAGAAGTCCTTTTATTCTTGAGGATAGTTTTAGCTATCCTGGGTTTTTGTTATTCCAGATGAATTTGGAAATTGTTCTATTTAACTCTCTGAAGAATTGGATTGGTATTTTGATGGGGATTGCATTGAATCTGTAGATTGCTTTTGGTAAATGGCCACCTTTACTATATTAATCCTGCCAATCCATGATCATGGGAGATCTTTCCATCTTCTGAGATCTTCTTCAATTTCTTTCTTCAGAGGCTTGAGGTTCTTATATAGATTTTTCACTTGCTTCGTTAAAGTCACACCGAGGTATTTTATTTTATTTGGGACTATTATGAAGGATGCTGGACAGATGTTTTATTTATATATTTGTCTACTCTGAAGAACCAAAGATAGTGGCAGTTAAATTTAGGGACATTCTTCTAGATTTTGCCCTCAACTAGAAAAGAAAATGAGCATCTATTACTTTGTGAATAATTCTTTTACCTTAAGGAACCTTTTTTTCATTTTGGCCTTATTGCACCAAATAGTTAAAGGAATTACAAAATATGACTAAAAGCCAGCTCTCTACACACATTCAACATGTATATTTGTGCCTCCAATGAATATCAACAAAGAAACAAACACACAGGGGGAAAAGTGAAAGTGTATGGAAAGGAGGTGATGTGTGAGAATAGGAATAACCTCTGCTGTTGTACCAGACCCAAATATAGAAGAATGCGCTAGAATAAAGCCTGGTCATTCTTTGTCAAAATGGCTATGTCCTGGATACCTCCCTTGCATGTCCACATAGCCATTTGAGGATGGTTGGAAAAAACTCTCATTCCTCCAATGGAGTTCTTCTGTTCTCAGTATAGTGGTTGGTTGTGAGCGGTCTGCCTTTGTATTTGTCATGCTCTGGCAGAGCCTCTCAGCATACAGCTATATATCAGGCTCCTGTCAGCATACACTTCTTGGCATCAGCAATACTGGGTTTGGTGGCTGTATGTATATGGGCTGGATCCCCAGGTGGGGCAGTCTCTGGATGGTCTTTCCTTCAGTCTCTGCTCCAAACTATGTCTCCATATTTTCTCCTATGAATTTTTTTGTTTTCCCTTCTAAGGAGGAGGAGGAAGCATCCACACTTAGGTCGTCCTTCTTGAGTTTCATGTAGTCTGTGGACTGTATCTTGGGTTATCCGAGATTTTGGGCTAATATCCACTTATTAGTGAGCACATACCATTTTTTTTACCTCCCTCAGGATGATATTTTCTAGTTTCACATATTTGCCTATGAATTTCATGAAATCATTGTTTTTAATATCTGAGTAGTACTCCATTGTGCAAATGTATCACATTTTCTGTATCCATTCCTCTGTTGAGGGACATCAACAGAGGCTATTCTAAATAGCTTTTGCCCATTATAAGTAAGGCTGCTATGAACATGGTGGAGCATCTGTCCTTATTATATGTTGGAGCATCTTTTGGGTATATGCCCAGGAGAGGTAGAGCTGGGTCCTCAGGTAGTACTATGTCCAATTTCCTGAGGAAACTCCAGGCTGATTTCCAGAATGGTTGTTGTAGTTTGCAATCCCACGGACAATGGAGGAGTGTTCCTCTTTCTTCACATCCCTGCCAGCATCTGTTTTCACCTGAGTTTTTCATCTTAGCTATTCTGACTGGTGGGAGGTGGAATCTCAGGGTTGTTTTGATTTGCATTTCCCTGATGACTAAGGATGTTGAACATTTCTTTAGGTGCTTCTTAGCCATGCAATATTCCTCAGTTGAGAATTCATTGTTTAGCTCTGTACTCCATTTTTAATATGGATAGTTGATTCTCTGGTGCCTAACTTCTTGAGTTCTTTGTATATATTGGATATTAGTCCTCTCTTGGATGTAGGATTGTTAAAGATCTTTTTTCAATCTGATAACCATCAGGTTGCCATTTTATCCTAATGACAGTGTTCTTTGACTTACAAAAGCTATGCAATTTTAGGAAGACCCATTTGGTTAGGGTTAGGGTTAGGGTTGGGGTTAGGGTTAGGGTTAGGGTTAGGGTTAGGGTTAGGGTTAGGGTTAGGATTAGGATTAGGTTTAGGGTTAAGGTAAGCCATTGGTGTTCTGTTCAGGAAATTTTCCCCAGTGCCCAGGTGTTCGAGGTTCTCCTCTACTTTTTCTTCTATTAGTTCAAGTAAATCTGGTTTTATGTGGAGGTCCTTGATTCACTGAGCTTTTTACAAGGTAATAAGAGTGCATTGATTTGCATTCTTCTACATGCTGACAGCCAGTTGAAGCAGCATCATTTTATGAAAATTCCATCTTTTTTCCACTGAATCATTTTAGGTCCTTTGTCATACCATAAGTATGTAGGTCCATTTCTGGGAAAGAACTTTTTGAAGGAAGTGACATTAGTCCTTTTCAGAAGAATGGGCAAATTCTGGAGCAAAAGTGGTCTTTCTGTTGGTGGGAAGAAATGGACATGAGAATTAGCAGAACCTTTTTCTGTTCAAGAAAGTGAGAGTGTGACAGGAAGGAAGGGATGTGTTGGTAGAAATGAGACATGTGCATAGATGGATACACTGGAACAAAGCTGTAAATGGCCTGTCACATGGTTACATATCACTTCTCTGAAGATAACTCTCACTTGCTGCTAAGAGAGTGATGTGGTGAAAGTGATCACTTAAGTTCTTGATGAAAAGAGTACCATGATTCAAGTCATAGACTAAGAATATTAGTCTGGCAATATTTTGCTGACATAAGACAGTTGCTGGAGGGCTCTTTTAATAATAAATGAGCTCTCTTCTCTCCTGCTGATAAAGAGATGCTGAAGCCTATACTGGAATTCATAAACTCCAACATAGTTTGCAGCAAATGCTGAAATCAGCTGCATAGCCCTTCTTATAAGGTTGAAAGCAATTCAATGCCAGATTTAAGACAAGTTCATATGTTTGCAAACTAATATGTTTGAAAAAAATACAACAAAAAATGGAATATTTGCAGCAATGTAACTTCAATAATACTGCTTTAGCTATTTCCAACCTGTATTTGTATACCCAATTACAGCTAGTTTATTAAGTTTGTTTAAAAATTTGCATACAAAATTATTTTCTGACTCTTTTTTTGTAGAAGTGGCAGGGCATCATTATATGTAGATTCACGTGCATTTCTATGTTCAAAACGCAATTTACCCTCTGTTAGATTGAGAATTTGCATTGAGCATACTCCTTCCTATCACAAAGTATGGAATACAGATGAATAGTGAGTGAATATTGTTATTTTTTCTCCATCTCTATTAACTTGGGTATTTCTTACTTACATTTCAATTGTTAGTCCATTTCCCGCTTTCCGGTCCACCATCCCCATAACCCCTCCCCCTCCACTTCTATATGGGTGTTCCCCTTGCCATCTTCTCCCCATTACTCCCCTCCCCAGCCTCCTGCCCATTAACGTCGTCCCCCCAACAATCACATTCACTGGGGCTTCACTCTTTGGGTAGTGGCTTAGTCCCTGGAAGCTCTGGTTGGTTGCCATTGTTGTTCATATGGGGCCTTCAAGCTCTTTCAGTCCACTTGAAAGCTGAAGCTTTGTACAGGGTGGTAAGCATGGATCGATCTGCATTCTTCTACATGTTGACCTCCAGTTGAACCAGCACCATTTCCTGAAAATGCTATCTTTTTTCCATTGGATGGTTTTGGCTCCTTTGTCAAAAATCAAGTGACCATAGGTGTGTGGATTCATTTCTGGGTCTTCAATTCTCTTCCACTGGTCTATCTGTCTGTCTCTGTACCAATACCATGCAATTTTTATCACTATTGCTCTGTAAATACTGTTTGAGTTCAGGGATAGTGATTCCCCTGGAAGTTTTTCACTGTTGAGGAGAGTTTTAGCTATCCTGGTTTTTTTGCTATTACAGATGAATTTGCAAATTGTTCTGTCTAACTCTTTGAAGTTTGGATTGGTATTTTGATGGGGATTGCATTGAATCTGTAGATCGCTTTTGGTAAAATGGCCATTTTTACTATATTAATCCTGCCAATCAATGAGCATGGGAGATCTTTCCATCTTCTGTGATCTTCTTCAATTTCTTTCTTCAGAGACTTGAAGTTCTTATTATACAGATCTTTCACTTGCTTGGTTAAAGTCACAATGAGGTATTTTATATTATTTGAGACTATTATGAAGGGTGTCATTTCCCTAATTTCTTTCTCGGCTTGTTTCTCTTTTTTGTAAAGGAAGGCTACTAATTTATTTGAGTTAATTTTATACCCAGCCACTTTGGTGAAGGTGTTTATCAGGTTTTGTAGTCCTCTGGTGGAACTTCTGTGATCACTTAAGTATACAATCATATCGTCTGCAAATAGGGATATTTTGACTGCTTCCTTTCCAATCTGTATCCATTTGGTCTCCTTTTTTTGTGTGATTGCTCTGGCTAGGACTTTGAGAACTATTTTGAATAAGTAGGGAGAGAGTGGGCAGCCTTGTCTAGTCCCTGATTTTAGTGGGATTGCTTCAAGTTCCTCTCTGTTTAGTTTAATATTAGCTACTGGTTTGCTGTATATGGCTTTTACTATGTTCAGGTATGGGCCTTGAATTCCTATTCTTTCCAGGACTTTTATCATGAAGGGGTGTTGAATTTTGTCAAGTGCTTTCTCAGCATCTAATGAAATGATCATGTGGTTTTTATCTTTCAGTTTGTTTATACAGTAGATTACGTTTATGGTTTTCTGTATATTAAACCATCCCTGCATGCCTGGAGTGAAGCACACTTGATCATGATGGATGATTGTTTTTTTTTTTTTTTTTTTTTCGGAGCTGGGGACCAACCCAGGGCCTTGCGCTCATAGGCAAGCGCCTACCACTGAGCTAAATCCTCAAACTCGGATGATTGTTTTGATGTGCTCTTGGATTCGGGTTGACAAGAATTTTATTGAGTATCTTTCCATTGATATTCATAACAGAAATTGGTCTGAAGTTCTTTTTCTTTGTCGGGTCGTTGTGTGGTTTAGGTATAAGAGTAATTGTGGCTTCATAGAAGGAATTCGGTAGCGCTCCATCTATTTCAGTGTCATGGAATAGTTTGGATAGTATTGATATGAGGTCTTCTCTGAAGGTCTGATAGAATTCTGCACTGAACCCATCTGGATCTGGGCTCTTTTTTGTTGGGAGACTTTTAATGACTGCTTCTATTTCTTTAGGAGTTATGGGGTTGTTTGAATGGTTTATCTGGTCCTGATTTAACTTTAGTTCTTGGTATCAGTCTAGGAAATTGTTCATTTCCTCCAGATTTTCAAGTTTTGTTGAATATAGGCTTTTGTAGTAGGATCTGATGATTTTTTGAGTTTCCTCTGATTCTGTAGTTATGTCTCCCTGTTCCTTTCTCATTTGTTAATTTGGAAACACACTCTGTGTCGTCTGGTTAGTATGGCTAAGGGATTATCTATTTTGTTGATTTTCTCAAAGACCAGCTTTTGGTTCTGTTGATTTCTTTATATAGTCTTTTGTTTCATTTGGTTGATTTCAGCTCTGAGTAT
>NC_046156.1:214925075-215142578 GCF_011064425.1 Rattus rattus
ATTGGACAAGATGGAAGGATGGGTGGGAGAAAAGTTTTAGAGAGAGGAAGAGACTGGAGCGAGGCAAGAGAAGCCCCGGAGAGAACATGGAGGCTGATGTTAAGATTCCTTTACAGGTCGTTTGAATATTATTAAGGGATGGATGTGTTCAGGCCTTTGTATGTCTAGATGAGCAAATTATATATTATCAATTGGATCAGAGGTTATTGTGTTGCGTGTTCTTTCATGTGGTGATTTAAGTTTAAGAGAGTATGTGGTGGGGGAGACACTGGGCCACCATGGAATTGGGATGTGTGTGTTTGGCATGGTGGCAACCTGCCTTGGGAACTAGACGGGTAGAGAGATTGTTGCCAAGCTCAGAGAGAAGCCATCTGCCGGAGCAAAGCAGGTGAGAGGCTTTGCTGACTGAGATGAATCTACCGGATATCTTGGGGGCACTAAAGTGCCAGACCTAGTGTGGGGTAAAAGAAACCTCTTTTAAAAAATAATTTTACAGCATCAGTTTTATCTTCCAGGTAAGTGTTTAGAGACAAGATTTACATGCACATGAACCAAAAGTAGGACTTTTTCCAATGGCCACCTTCCTCCATTCATCCTCAACATATATAACAAATACATTTTTCTTTGATATTTGAGGTTTTCATTATAAGAATTTTTATAAACTCCTCTCTGCTCGATGTTGCTGGGTGAAAGTGAGCGCTTTAGACAAATAAGCCCCAGAGAATCAGCAAAGGCATTTAAATATTTAATCCTTTACGAGGTGGCGTCTGATCTTTAAATGGGTCTGTGGAAGGTTCTATCAAACTCTAAAAGCTAAAAGCATCCTTAGTGCTGGTCTAACGCCAGGACCTTGCATTGGCTTTTGGGCTGTTCCTCCAAGTGCGTTCCTTCATGAGCACACTAAGGACCCAGTCTGGTTTTAGAGGAGTGCAAGCTAGAATGTAGAAACAGATGGACTTTTCTGCATGGCTCAGATATTAAGCACTTAGATCATGCCAGTTATTCTCAGCAGTGAAAGATGAATGGGACTTGGTCACTACTGCTCTGTGCAGAAGTTCCACGTCCTGGTTGTTTTTTGTCTACTTGACACAAGCTAGAATCAGTTGGGAAGAGGGACCTTCAGTTGAGAAATCTCTCTCTATAAGATAGCCTATAGGCAAGTCTGTTTGTTTTTGGCTTTGTTTGTTTTGATTAGCGATTTATAAAAGAAAGCTCAACTCACTGTGGACAGTTCTGTCCCTGGGCTTTTGCATAAAAAAATCAGGTTGAGCAAACCATGAGGAGCAAGCCAGTAAGCAGCATTCTTCCATGGCTTCTGCTTCAGTTCCTGCCTGTTGGTCCCTGACTTGAGTTCCTGCCCTGATGCAGTGTGTCCTGGGAGTTGTAAGCTGAATTAAACCCTTTCCTCCCCATGGTGCTTTTTGTCACGGTGTTTGTCATAGTTAACGCACCTGAGAGAAGAAACCATCCAGCAACAGCCAATTACAAACACACATGGATTTGCAGTATCAGAGATGCACATGGGTAACATAAGATCATAAGTTATTTGGTTTTAATTATTTATTCATTTTTATGTATGTGAATGTTTTACCTGCAGGTATGTCTGTGAACCACATGGTTTTTACTGGTCCTCAAAGACCAGATGAGGTTATCAGATACTCTGGGACTACAGTTATAGACAGTTATGTGCTGCCATATGGAGCTGGAAATTGAACCTGAGTGCTTTAGCAGAGTAGTCAGTGCTCTTATCTCCAAGCCATCTTTTAGCTTATTCATAACTTATTTTTATTTGTACACAAATACTCACTCACTGAAGATATATATAATCTCCTAACATGATTCTTGTCCAACTTTAATATCAGTTGCCTCTGGGAGTGTGTGTACTGAATAGGCCAAGAGCAGAGGTCCTAGGCAGAAAGGGTCTAATGACTTGTTACTTCAGAGTTGTACTTCATTCTTTATGAAATTGGAAAAAAATCATTAGCTACCCAGCCATTAGTTGGTCTGAATAGGGATGGGACATCTGGGAAAGGTCAGGTGCATTTCAAGGACTTATGGTGCTATGATTTGCCTGCCTAGCAATGACCTAAAAGTTCTGTTCAGAGTGTCATCTTGAGAAAATGAAACCTGTGCTTCGCTCATGCCATGCGTTTGCGACAACCATGTGTGTGTACCTTGTGTGTTCAGGAGCAGGAGTGGGCTGAAGTTCATTGTAGCCAAAGGACATGTTTCTCAAACAAACATGGTTGCTTTGGACTCCACAAACATGCACACTTTTTAAAGCCATGCTCTTTGTTTGGAACCAGTTAGCGGTCCACCATTGTCAATAGTTGTTTCTCAGTGAGAAGACACTGTGAGTTTCAGATACTTCTAGTGTGATAGCAGTGTGTAAGTTCACAGTTTCCCAGTTTGCTAATCCTTGACATTAGTAATCAAGCACACGCGCTAATGATCTTTATTTGCTCCGAGTACCGAAGTGACAGAGGTACCCATGTCACAGTCTGTTCTGAGTGGCTGTCATTAGAATCCACAGTTCCTGCTTACTGAAGAAGGCATCAGTGGGCCTCCCTGGGTCACCCGCCCTCACTCTATTCTGGTTTTTCCATCTCCTGGGCTCTGTGGAGATGTCTCCTTTGCTCCATTACTATTCCAGCACATGATGAAGGGCTGTAAATTCCTACATTTGTTTTCTACAACTACAGCCATGCACCCTACCCTCTAAAATCTGGGGGCTTCTTTTTAAAGAAGAAAGAGCTGGGGAAAGCTAGGACTGACCCAACTGTCCTCTACCAACGGAACTCGTATGTACATGTCTCCTTTTCCTCTGAAGACTCCTTAACTGTTTGTTTACAGGTCTTCCTATCACTGGGCTCCAATTTCACCCTGCGGCTGCTGTCAGCAAGGCTTCTGAGTGGACCTTTCTATGGAATGCCAACAATTCACCAGGAAGCAAATCAAGCTTTTCTCTCTGTTCCTGAGGAAGCTGCCAATTCCCAGGTAACTGGTCCTGGATGTAATCCTCACAGTTAGCCACAAGAGGGCAGCACAAGTAGGAAGTGCTAAGGTCTTCAAGAATTTTTATTCGTTCATTCAAAATAGTTTTATTGATTTTTGGGGGCGGGGGAGGGCGAAATTCACCTCAAACACCCCCGATCTTACCCACTTCCCAGTTCTTTCGTATCTGCCTTCTTGCCCTTGCGACCCCCCACCCCACAACCCCAAATAACAACAGCAAACGAGCCCGATTTGTATCGCCCTCACAGTCTCCGGAGCGTGATCAAAGTCCCAGTGGCCATCCCCCTAATGAAAACTGAGTTCTTCCCCCACCACACACCCGGTGGAAGTCATCAAACTTGGAGAGCTACACCTCAGCCTCCGTATCACAATTGCTATTTTATTTTACTTTTCCTTATTTATTTTTTTCTACTTCTTTAATTTTTTTTATTAACTTGAGTATTTCTTATTTACATTTCGAATGTTATTCCCTTTCCCGGTTTCCGGGCAAACATCCCCCTAATCCCTCCCCTTTTTTTATGTGTGTTCCCCTCCCCATCCTCCCCCCATTGCAGCCCTCCCCCCAACAATCACATTCACTGGGGGTTCAGTATTAGCAGGACCAAGGGCTTCCCCTTCCACTGGTGCTCTTACTAGGATATTCATTGCTACCTATGAGGTCAGAGTCCGGGGCCAGTCCATGTATAGTCTTTAGGTAGTGGCTCTCAATCCTATTTATTCATTTTTAACTTACTTTCCATCCCACTCATGGTTCCTCTCCCGACAGCCCCTCCCCCAGCCCCCATCTCTGAGCACGTGGGTCCCCGCTGGGTATTCCCCGACCCTGGCACAACAAGTCTTTGGTAGTCTAGGCACATCCTCTCCCTCTGAGGGCTGACAAGGCAGCCCAGCTAGAAGAAAATATCCCACAGTCAGGCAGCAGCTTTTGGGATATATCGGCTGCAGTTGTTCGGGACCCCCATGAAGACCAAGCAGCACATCTACTGCACATGCACGGGGAGCCTAGGACAGAGTTTTAAGAGTTCTCTTAATGCCAACAATTCACCAGGAAGCAAATCAAGCTTTTCTCTCTGTTCCTGAGGAAGCTGCCAATTCCCAGGTAACTGGTCCTGGATGTAGTTCTCACAGTTAACCACAAGAGGGCAGCACAAGTGGCCACTTGATGACTTCCTTTCTAGGCTGTTGCATTTGCGGGTTGTGGGGTGCTTGGGTGTGAGTAGGGCTCATCGCGGAAACTTCATGTGTCCGTCTTTCTCAGTTTTTCTCAATTGTGTGTCTACACTCATCGATGTCACTGTCAAAGTAGTCTCCTGGCTCTTTGTAGCCACCTGGAGCTCAGATCATGGGCTTCCTCGTGGTTTCTGGGGACAGTACACACCACGAACAAAGAATTTATTTTTAAGAATGTGTGTGTGTGTGTGTGTGTGTGTGTGTGTGTGTGTGTGTGTGTGTGTGTGTGTGTGTGTGTGTTAAATTCTCTGCGAATTGAATGCAGTGGATTTTGGTCTTCTTTTCCACGTAAATCCTCAAGAACCATGCCCTCCCCGATGGCATTAAATTTCTGAACCCCCTTTGCAATGGACAACCACATCCAGGTAGTGCTGCCCTTTATTCCTGGGTTGGGAGCGTCCATTGGAGTGTGATTGACCTACCAGAGGCAGAAACTGACACAAGACTGGGGGTTTTGTTTGTCTTGTTCTTTTTTTTTTTTTTTTTTTTTTTTTTTAAAGATTAACCACCTTTTCAATAGTAAACAGTCCCATGCATCTCAAAGGATCCCTCCTAGAAAAATAATCTGTCAATTTTATTTATTTCTTTTTTTTCTTTCTTTGTTTTTTTATTAACTTGAGTATTTCTTATATACATTTCGAGTGTTATTCCCTTTCCCGGTTTCCAGGCAAACATCCCCCTCCCCCCTCCCCTTCCTTATGGGTGTTCCCCTCCCCACCCTCCCCCCATTGCCGCCCTCCCCCCAACTGTCTAGTTCACTGGGGGTTCAGTCTTAGCAGGACCCAGGGCTTCCCCTTCCACTGGTGCTCTTACTAGGATATTCATTGCTACCTATGAGGTCAGAGTCCAGGGTCAGTCCATGTATAGTCTTTAGGTAGTGGCTTAGTCCCTGGAAGCTCTGGTTGCTTGGCATTGTTGTTCATATGAGGTGTCGAGCCCCTTCAAGCTCTTCCAGTTCTTTCTCTGATTCCTTCAACGGGGGTCCTATTCTCAAATCAGTGGTTTGCTGCTGGCATACGCCTCTCTGTTTGCTGTATTCTGGCTATGTCTCTCGGAAGAGATCTACATCCGGCTCCTATCGGCCTGCACTTCTTTGCTTCATCCATCTTGTCTAATTGGATGGCTGTATATGTATGGGCCACATGTGGGGCAGGCTCTGAATGGATGTTCCTTCTGTGTCTGTTTTAATCTTTGCCTCTCTATTCCCTGCCAAGGGTATTCTTGTTCCCCTTTTAAAGAAGGAGTGAAGCATTCACATTTTGATTATCCGTCTTGAGTTTCATTTGTTCTAGGCATCTAGGGTAATTCAAGCATTTGGGCTAATAGCCACCTATCAATGAGTGCATACCGTGTGTGTTTTTCTGTGATTGGGTTACCTCACTCAGGATGATATTTTCCAGTTCCGACCATTTGCCTATGAATTTCATAAAGTCATTGTTTTTGATAGCTGAGTAATATTCCATTGTGTAGATGTACCACATTTTCTGTATCCATTCCTCTGTTGAAGGGCATCTGGGTTCTTTCCAGCTTCTGGCTACTATAAATAAGGCTGCGATGAACATAGTGGAGCACGTGTCTTTTTTACATGTTGGGGCATCTTTTGGGTATATGCCCAAGAGAGGTATAGCTGGATCCTCAGGCAGTTCAATGTCCAATTTTCTGAGGAACCTCCAGACTGATTTCCAGAATGGTTGTACCAGTCTGCAATCCCACCAACAATGGAGGAGTGTTCCTCTTTCTCCACATCCTCGCCAGCATCCTCTGTCACCTGAGTTTTTGATCTTAGCCATTCTCACTGGTGTGAGGTGAAATCTCAGGGTTGTTTTGATTTTATTTCCCTGATGACTAAAGATGTTGAACATTTCTTTAGGTGTTTCTCAGCCATTCGGCATTCCTCAGCTGTGAATTCTTTGTTTAGCTCTGAACCCCATTTTTTAATAGGGTTATTTGTCTCCCTGCGGTCTAACTTTTTGTGTTCTTTGTATATTTTGGGTATAAGGCCTCTATCTGTTGTTGGGTTGGTTAAGGTTTTTTCCCCATCCGTTTGTTGCCTGTTTGTCCTTACCACAGTGTCCTTTGCCTTGCCAGAAGCTTTGCAGTTTTATGAGATCCCATTTGTTGATTCTTGATCTTAGAGCATAAGCCATTGGTGTTTTGTTCAGGAAATTTTTTCCAGTGCCCATGTGTTCCAGATGCGTCCCTAGTTTTTCTTCTATTAGTTTGAGTGTGTCTGGTTTGATGTGGAGGTCCTTGATCCACTTGGACTTAAGCTTTGTACAGGGTTATAGCATGGATCGATCTGCATTCTTCTACATGTGGACCTTCAGTTGAACCAGCACCATTTGCTGAAAATGCTATCTTTTTTCCATTGGATGGTTTTGGCTCCTTTGTCAAAAATCAAGTGATCATAGGTGTGTGGGTTCATTTCTGGGTCTTCAATTCTGTTCCATTGGTTTATCTGTCTGTCTCTGTACCAATACCATGCAGTTTTTATCACTATTGCTCTATAATACTGCTTGAGTTCAGGGATAGTGATTCCCCTGAAGTCCTTTTTTATTGTTGAGGATAGTTTTAGCTATCCTGGGTTTTTGTTATTCCAGATGAATTTGCAAATTGTTCTGTCTAACTCTTTGAAGAATTGGATTGGTATTTTGATGGGGATTGCATTGAATCTGTAGATCGCTTTTGGTAAAATGGCCATTTTACTATATTAATCCTGCCAATCCATGAGCATGGGAGATCTTTCCATCTTCTGAGGTATTCTTCAATTTCTTTCTTCAGAATCTTGAAGTTCTTGTTGTACAAATCTTTTACTTGCTTGGTTAAAGTCACACCGAGGTACTTTATATTATTTGGGTCTATTATGAAGGGTGTCGTTTCCCTAATTTCTTTCTCGGCTTGTTTCTCTCTTGTGTAGAGGAAGGCTACTGATTTATTTGAGTTAATTTTATACCCAGCCACTTTGCTGAAGTTGTTTATCAGCTTTAGTAGTTCTCTGGTGGAACTTTTGGGATCACTTAAATATACTATCATATCATCTGCAAATAGTGATATTTTGACTTCTTCTTTTCGATCTGTATCCCCTTGACCTCCTTTTTGTTGTCTGATTGCTCTGGCTAGAACTTCAAGAACTATATTGAATAAGTAGGGAGAGAGTGGGCAGCCTTGTCTAGTCCCTGATTTTAGTGGGATTGCTTCAAGTTTCTCTCCATTTAGTTTAATGTTAGCCACTGGTTTGCTGTATATGGCTTTTACTATATTTAGGTATGGGCCTTGAATTCCTATTCTTTCCAGGACTTTTATCATGAAGGGGTGTTGAATTTTGTCAAATGCTTTCTCAGCATCTAATGAAATGATCATGTGGTTTTGTTCTTTCAGTTTGTTTATATAATGGATCACGTTGATGGTTTTCTGTATATTAAACCATCCCTGCATGCCTGGGATGAAGCCTACTTGATCATGGTGGATGATTGTTTTGATGTGCTCTTGGATTCGGTTTGCCAGAATTTTATTGAGTATTTTTGTGTCGATATACATAAGGGAAATTGGTCTGAAGTTTCCTTTCTTTGTTGGGTCTTTGTGTGGTTTAGGTATAAGAGTAATTGTGGCTTCATAGAAGGAATTCGGTAGTGTTCCATCTGTTTCAATTTTGTGGAATAGTTTGGATAATATTGGTACGAGGTCTTCTATGAAGGTCTGATAGAATTCTGCACTAAACCCATCTGGACCTGGGCTCTTTTTGGTTGGGAGACCTTTAATGACTGCTTCTATTTCCTTAGGAGTTATGGGGTTGTTTAACTGGTTTATCTGTTCCTGATTTAACTTCAGTACCTGGTATCTGTCTAGGAAATTGTCCATTTCCTGCAGATTTTCAAGTTTTGTTGAATATAGGCTTTTATAGTAAGATCTGATGATTTTTTGAATTTCCTCTGAATCTGTAGTTATGTCTCCCTTTTCATTTCTGACTTTGTTAATTTGGACACACTCTCTGTGTCCTCTCATTAGTCTGGCTAAGGGTTTATCTATCTTGTTGATTTTCTCAAAGAACCAACTTTTGGTTCTGTTGATTCTTTCTATGGTCCTTTTTGTTTCTATTTGGTTGATTTCAGCTCTGAGTTTGATTATTTCCTGCCTTCTACTCCTCCTGGGTGTATTTGCTTCTTTTTGTTCTAGAGCTTTTAGGTGTGCTGTCAAGCTGCTGACATATGCTCTCTCCTGTTTCTTTCTGCAGGCACTCAGAGCTATGAGTTTTCCTCTTAGCACAACTTTCATTGTGTCCCATAAGCTTGTGTATGTTGTACCTTCATTTTCATTAAATTCTAAGAAGTTTTTAATTTCTTTCTTTATTTCTTCCTTGACCAGGTTATCATTGAGTAGAGCAGTCTCTTTTGGTTTCCCAGGCGTGTCTGCCTCTCTGAAGGTTTAGCTCTCCCTCCCACGGGATTTGGGTGCAGAGAACTGTTTATCTGGTCTGTTCCTTCAGGTTACGGCGGTGTCTCAGACGCAGGGGTCCTGCCGCTCCTGGGCCCTCCCCCACGGGAATCCAGAGGCTGTATACAGTTTCCTCTTGGGCCAGGGATGTGGGCAGGGGTGGGCAGTGTTGGTGGTCTCTTCCGCTCTGCAGCCTCGGGAGTGCCCACCTAATTTGTCAATTTTAAATATTAGTTGTAAAATTTACTTGTCATTGCAGCTTGTTGAAAGATTTAATTTTGAACAGCTAGAATGTAAGGTCCTTTTTAAAGGCGCAGTCAGGTAAAGCCAAATATTTCCAAGTGTAAAATCTTTAACATCGAGGCTTTTAATGCTAAATAAGGAAAATTGGAATGAAGCATTACATATTTTTTCATTTCCTAACATTACTGAGTCTGTACCTGTGTTAAAAAGATTATCCCTAGTCACTCGATAGGCTGGCAAAAACAAAACAAATAAAATAAAAACCAGCAATGAAACCCTCTTAGACCCTTTACATAAAAGAAAAATTGCTATTGGCTGTGACGTGTGCTTTCCTAGCTGGTCTGAGGGATAACCTGTCCACAGTGAATTCAAGCCTGGTCTACCGGGGACTAATTAGCATGGAGCAATGATGGTGTAGGGGTCTGGGATGGACGATTGCAGATCATTAGCACAGGCTCGTCAGCTGCTCCCTCCTGGACGTCTCCTCCACAGGGAATGAATTTGCTCTCTCCCTAAAGTGGAGTCCACAAAGATTAAAACCAAGACAAATAGACCATACCCGGCACACATCTTTCATCCCGGCATTCAGGATGAAGAGTCAGGTGATTTCTGTGTGACCAGCTCAGTCTATACAGTGAGTCCCAGGACCAGGGCTATGATACGACACTGGTTCTAAAAGGAGAAGAAACACCGTAAAGTTGCAGTCGCTCTTTGGCCTTTGAGAGCTTCAGAAATGAAGCGTCTCTCAGAGAACCAGGCGTCCAGATGTATGCCATCAGGAGTTTAAAGGAGGAGATGTTCCACTCTATAGCTGCTGGTTCAGTGGCGGCCCGATTTTCATTTGTTGAGAGCAGGAGAGGTAACCTGAGCTGTTCTCTCAGATGAGACTGGGAATCAGGCTTTATTCAAAACCACTGATTAGAACGAATTTCGGCTATAAGTCACATACCCTGGAAGAGTAACAAAAAAATCTTGTTTGATGGTTATTTGAAGTGTAACTACTTCAAAGAAGCAAATAGAAAAACAAAAACTACAACCCCCCAAACCCAGTTTACCTCTGAAGCTTTCTGAGTGTACCCCAAATGTCCAGTTTAATGAAGGAACTGAAGGCCTTACCCGAGGGTCTGCTTTGATGAGGAATGAAGGGAACAGGTTAAGTCTCCCTGCCTCTCATCCTGGTGCTTCGTGCCCCTATCCCAGCCCCGGAGACTGAAGCTGGAAGACCGCAAATTCAAGGTCTTCCTTGGCTGTCTAGTGAGTTACCAGCCAGGCCTCCATTCACAAAACATTGCCTGTAGGATAAACTCATTAACGTTAATGAATAAATGAAAGACATACAGTCGCTACGGATTTTCAAAACAATGTAATTTTAACTTTTTTAATTTAATTATTATTACACTTATTTTTTGGATATTTTATAATTCAAATGATTACTTTTTTTTAAAAAAAAAGAAAACTTGAAACTAGAATCTGAAGCATAGGACAGGATGGAATTTTAAATCTGAGGTGTTAAGTATTTCTCCTCTGCGTGTATCATCATTTAGGGGAATACATTGTAAAATCTAAAGAGTTAGTGACATGTTTATAAAAAAGATGAAGAGAGGAGGGGCTGTGTTTTGGTGGAGGTGTGGTGAGGTCTGGGGAAAGGGGTGCCTTTGCAGGCCCATGCTCAAGCATCCCTTCCCCTGAGGGACCAGCCACACGAAGGTTTAGTATGGAATAGAGTTTATTCAGGGCATGGGGAGGGGAATTGAGAGGGTAGTAGAGACAGAGAAAGGCAAAAGGCGGAGGGGAGAGGAAGGGAGAGGAAGGGAGGGGAGAGGAGAGGAGAGAAGTAGAGGTCTACCATGAGCACATGAAGAAATAGGGGGAAAGAGAATGGGGAGAGAGCAGGAGCAAGAAGAAGGCAAGAGCAAGAGAGAGAGGAGGGGCCAAGCGGCCTTTTTTATAGTGAGTCAGGCATGCCTGGCTGTTGCCAGGTAACTGGGGTGAGCAGAGCCTAGACACAATACTAACAGTCTTAACCATTTTTCAGAGAACAGGAAAGCTCCCCAGGTGCTCATGTCCTCTAAGCATGTCTTTCTTTAGGTTGGCTTCGAATCCACTGCTTTCCAACTCATTGACATCACGGCCGGCACAAGCCAAGTCACGGTCTCCAGGAGAGGTACATATGGCAGGCTGTCTGTGGCCTGGACCACAGGATATGCTCCTGGCTCGGAAATCCCTGAGCCTATTGCCATCGGCAACATGACACCAACTCTCGGTGAGTAAAGCTCTTCTAGTCCAGTCTGCAGAATATGGAGCTGTGCCGTTGACAGCCATCCAAGGCTATCCCTCCTCTCAACACTGAACTGTATGAGCACTACTCAGTGTTCTTAGCTTGAACGCAGCGCTCCTCTGCAGAACCAGGGTGTTAGGGCTCCTTGGTGAGGAGGAGGGGAATTGTTCAACCAGATTGAAATCTTTATACACCATGGAACAGTGATGATGACCAAGCAAACAGCTCCGTCAATCCTTGAGGATTCGTTAAAAGTCGTTTTGAGCATCTCACTCAGCGAATGTAGCAATAAAGTGATACAGCTTTGCACTTTGTACCCAATACATGTTCTGTAGTTCTGACAGATGCCCAACAGCCACTTCACCTACTTGGTCTTTAAATGTGTGTCAGTGGCCCTTTGAGAACAAGTAAGGTGTGGATGTTGGGTGGTGTGACCTCGACCCTGGTGCATGGAGCTCACTCCAGACTTCCGTAAAGACAGTCGTGACCAGCTCCTCACCGCTGTCCCAGATCTGTGCACCCCTGGTTATTTACAGTGCTTCCCTGCTCACCAGGCGAGTGTTTCTGTAACACATACATCTCATGACTCTGATAGAAGAGCTGAGATCCACATTCTTCCATGAGCGTGGGACGGTTTTGTTTTCCTAAGTTGCATTTAGCTGGGACACTGAGTGATCTCTTTAGGCAATGAGAATAGAATGCAGACACCAAACGTGACCCATTGCGACGTCAGCCATCAGCTGTGGCAGGGCACTCTCCAGTCTAGTGTGCATTTGTGCGCTACTTCATTTTGTGACAGCACGGCACCAGGCTTGCCTTGGGTAGAGCATTTCACGTCCACTGCAAAGGATGCTGATTCTTATTTTCTTCTTGGCTTGCCCCTAAGTTAAAGATCTTTTATGATCTTCTTTACCTGCATTCTGGCCCCCCTTTGCCATTTTTACTGCATTGTTATTCTTCTGTCCTTTCTGTCGTTCTGTGGTCATGTCTGTTTATGTATGATTAACCACAGTCTCCATGTAGGACTCTTGTCCATTAGGTGTAGGTTTATTTGTGACTTGGCTTGCACATAAGCTTTGAAAAATATTTAGTGAATTATTATTATAATAACTTGATTTAAAAATAATGGAGTTTGCAAGTAGCGGGTTCGTGTCTTTAGGTAAACTAGATTATTCTTTTGATCTTTTATAATAACTTTTAAATGCAATGAATAATTAATATAACCCCTAAACTCATGGACTTCACTTAACAGTTGTAAACCTTCTTGATCATGACATGTTTTTCTAACCTAAAATAAAATACACACATTGTGATGTTTTACCCTAAATTCCTGTGATACCCTGCTGTTAAAAAACACTGAGGCCAGAATTCAAACCACAGCTTAGCACCAAATTGCAGGAAAGCTTACCTAACATCACCCTAGCCATTCCCTTCCTATCACTGCTACATTTGGTAATTGAGTAGAGGGGGAAGGGAAAAGCCTAGAGAAGGGGAAGGGGAGTGGGTGGGGGAGGGGAATGGGGAGGGAAAGAAGGAGGTGGAGAGGGAGGGGGAAGCAAGGGGGAAGGAAAGATAGGGGAGTAAGCAGGGAGTAAAACTGTGTGGTCTCAGAGATGTGTACAAATGTATTTATTTCTTGTTCCTGTTATTAAACATTCTATCTTTTGGGAACCAAATCGAATTTTAGGTCATTTCAGTGTATGTTTTAGCAACACATTCCAGTTTAAGAAGTGGAAGTAGGCTGGAGAAATGGCTTAGCGGTTAAGAGCAGTGGCTGCTTTTCCAGAGGACCAAGGTTCCATTACCAGCATCCACAAGATGACTCGTGACCTTCTGTGACTCTGGTCCCAGGGGATCTTATAGTCTGTCCAACCTCTACAGACAGATGCATGGCCATACATGAAGACAAAACACTCATGCATATAGAATAGAATTTAAACAAACAGAAGGAAGGAGTGATGACCTTCTCTGTCATTCTTTCTCCAGGGAGCCTTTCTTTTCTGCATGGAGAACAGAAGAAAGGAGTCCTCCTATGGACGTTTCCCAGCCCTGGCCGGCCTGAGGCCTTTGTCCTTCATCTGTCAGGCCTGAGGAGCAGTGCTGCAGGTGGAGCTCAGCTTAGGTATGGCAAGGAGAAGTTCACCGTCTAAGGCAGTGGGTCTTAACCCCTGGGAGTTGAAATATCCTTTCACAGGGTTTGAATATCAGATCTTCTGCATATCGGATATTTATATTACAGCTCACAGTAGTAGCACACTTAGAGTTATGAAGTAACAATGTATCTAATTTTATGGTTGGGAGTCATCACAAGATGCGGACCTGTATTAAAGGTTTGCAGCATTAGGTCAGTTAAGAACCACTGATATGGGATCATTTGCAATGTGTCAGTGAGACCAAACAATGACCTTGAGATTCCGGTGGAGTAATTCATAGCTTGCATGTCAGACACAGTGTGGGAGAGCATTGTCAGTAGAGGCCCCGTCCTCTCTGCCATTGGGAGAGCACACCTTGATCTCCAGCCTCAGGATGGGTGCCTGGGCTCTCAGCTTCCCTAATCACAACAGCCTCAGTTTTTAAAGGGACCGTCCTCTGAGGAAGAGCTGCAAACTCTCATTTCCCAAAATCACTAAAACTGTGCATCACAGTTAGTGAATGGCGATACTTATTGAAATCAGTTTCTGCTTAATTGTATTTGGCATTGTTAGTTAACTGTAATAATTGTTTATATGGAATTCAATGTACAGATAAATATATTCTACCTAAAAGCAGTTGGCTTCTCCTACTTGGGATGGGCTTGGCCAGAATAATAGCAGTGGACTAGTGTGTGTTCAAAACGACTGCACGCATGTCGTGCATGGGAGAGTGGTTATCTGTAGTGCCTGCGTTGATGTATCCCACTTGAAATAACATTTGTCCAAAGAACATATTTCAGGGTGACAAAATTAAATGTCTTTAACAACAACATTACCGACAAATAGGTTTACGCAGCGCTTCCCCAAATCAGACACTGCTGTGAGCCCGCCTCACTCTGCCACTTCTAGGACCAGCTGTGTGCTTAAGCATTTTATGTCCCGTCTTATCAGTGGAGCAGGTGGTGTTCTCGTTCTTTTTCTGTTGCCGTGATAAAACACCATGAAGGATAAAACACCAAATGAAGGAAGATGTTTATTTTATACCACACCTTTCACATCACACGCACCACTGAGGGAAGTCGAGGCAGGGATGTGGAGGCAGGGGCTGATGCAGACACTGTGGGAGAATGCTGATGGCTGGCTTGCACTTCAAGGCTCCCTGAGCTTGCTTCCTTACACAACCCTGGATCTCTGGGGCAGGGGCTGCACTGCTCCCGGTGAGCTGGGACCGCCCTCATCAAGCCTCAATCAGGAAACTGCCTCATGGACGACCTGATGGAGGCGTTTTCTTCCCTCAGGTTCCTCTTTCCCATTAACTCCAGCTTGTATCAAGTTGACCGACAACTAACGAGGACAGATAGAGTATGTACTGAACCCAGTATCACACTCTAAATCTGTATTTGATGGCAGGCTCTCCAGCCACGGTCTCAACTCTTAACTGTATTTATGTGCTTCTCAGGGGAGACGGATGGACTTGAGGTATCCGCTAAAACATCATGCAAATATATATTATTTATAAGTTTGACATATAATACATAAATATAGTCAAACTTATTTATAAATTTTTCATGGACAGGAGTAGGCTAGTGTACCACTAAACATAACTTCACATGTAGCTAGCTAGTAATTAAATGCATAGCTAAGAGGTAAGGATAACGTTTTCAACCAGTGATGTTTCTAACTCACATACAAGTTTTGGTTACATTTTTGTGAGAAAGTAGTTTCCTTGCTGAGAACTGGAAGACACAAGGATTTTGCTCATAGTACAAAAGAATAGCTTGTCTTGGAAGCCACGAGAGAAGGCCAACGCTCAGAGTATCATGGGTATGCTTGTCTCTCTGTCCTGGCTACAGAGCACGTGTTTCAGGCCATCAGACTACCGCTCCTGCGTGGCAGGGTGTCCGAGCGCACATTGCGCACTTTCTCTGAGCTGTGCTGGGCCCTGCCATTGCCGTTGCGTCCTCTGCTTGTACGGTTCTCATGCTTACTTGTGAGTATGAGAGAACGTGGTATTTCTAACGCGGTTCTTGCATTTTAAGTATTGAAGGAGATTGCTCTCCAGTGGTATGCTTATGTTAAGTTCAGTCCATATGTTTGAACTTTTTTCCAGATCGGCTTTTACTACTGCTGAAATTGAACCCCTGGGAGTCTTCCAGTTTTCGCCAGGCTCAAGAAATATGACAGTGTCAGAGGATGCACTGATAATCCGAATATGTGTGCAAAGACTGTTTGGGTTTCAGGGTGACCTGATTAAAGTCTCCTACAAGACGACTGCAGGAAGCGCTAAGCCTCTGGAGGACTTCGAACCTATTCAGAAGGGGGAAATTTTTTTTCAGAGATTCCAAGCTGAGGTTGATTTTGAAATAACCATTATTAATGATCAGCTTCCTGAGAGAGAAGAAACATTTTACATTAATCTTACTTCAGTAGAAACTAGGGGACTAGGAAAGGGAGATGTGAGTTGGAGACCTCGCCTAAATCCAGATCTCAGTGTTGCAATGGTCACCATACTGGACAATGATGACCTGGCTGGAGGAGCTGTCTCTGTCCCTGTGACAGCAGGGACTGTGGCAGCTGACAGCACTCTCCTTGCCGTGGAAGCTGATTTCACCACACACCCTAACAAAAGCAAGATAACCACCATTCCATATACCACGGAGGTGTTTGCCCCTGTTACAGAGACAGTGGATGTGTCTGCCATCCCTGAGAAACTTGTCACCATTCACAGCGCCATATCTGAGGAGCCTGACTTGGCCCCAGGAACCGCTCAGGCTGCAGTCTTTGGGACACTGAGTCTCGGACCCCCCATTGTCTATGTGTCAGAGGAAATGAAGAATAACACACCCAGTACTGCAGATATTCAAATCCAGAGGACAGGCGGGTCTGCAGGCAATGTCAGTGTAACGGTGAGGACTTTTGGGGGAAGATGTGCTCAGAAGGAGCCCAGCGTCTGGCCCTTTCAGGATGTCTATGGAATTGGCAACCTAACATGGGCAGTTGAAGAAGAAGACTTCGAAGAACAAATGCTAACCCTGACGTTTCTCAATGGGGAAAGAGAACATAGAATTGCAGTTCGAATTCTGGATGATGATGAGCCCGAGGGGCAGGAATTCTTCTACGTGTTTCTCACCGACCCTCAAGGGGGAGCAGAGATTGTGAGGGGAAAGGATGGCTCTGGGTTCTCAGCCTTTGCTCTAGTCCTTATCACAGGTAATGTACATCCTCACTACAGTTATTTGAGTCACTCATCATAACTCATTAGAAATTGCTTTTCTTTGGGATGGGCATGGTGGTGCATGCCTTTAATTGTGGCATTCAGGAGGCAGAAGCAGGCAGATGTCTCCAAGTTTAGGACCAGCTTGCTCTGCATAGTGAGTTCCAGGCCAGTCAGGGAAAGAGTGAGATCCTGTCTAAATAACAATGACAATGACATGAAATAACTGTCTTCCTAAAGTAACGAGTGATACCGAGAGCTCGTGCTGTTTTCAGGCCAGACTACAACTTACCGAATTATAGGCGTTGCTTAGATAAGGGCCAGGTACTTGATCTATAAATCTGTAGTTTCACAACAGAGAGAAAAAAAAATCCTTAAGTCCACATTATTTTTCTAGAAATGCTGTTTTGGATATCCAAGCATAAGATTGCTTGTTTTGAAATCTAAGTTTTTAGCCACTTCCAGTAATCAATCTTAAAGCAAAAATGTAATTGTCAAGAAATCTTCTGCATATGCTCTGAATTAGATTAAAATTATTATCTTTTATTATTTTTGACCCAAGATAATTGATATAGTCATTGTACTAGTTGGACACACATGCACACCAAACTCTATGTATATGTATGTATATGTTTATGCATGTGTATGATGTACATGTATACACACATACAAACGCACAAACCCTATATATTTGTGTTACAGTCGTTTAAAGTTTTCTGTTTTTTAATCTGTGGCCACTGATCCAGTCATCGTGTTCCTGCCTCCCACTCTCTGTGTTCCTGTGTCCTATTTGCATACATTCACATAGACGGTTAATTTTAGGAGTCCTCACACACATTGATGTGGTGGTAACTTGCTGTTTGCTTCTGAAATAATGCTATATAACAGTGCACAAAGTAGACCAGCTTATCAATAACTAAGGCAGCAACAAGGCCAGTTTATGATTGAACTGTATTTTGATTACATAGTATCTATTTTCATATGCATGAGATGTGAGTTCTAAATAGTCAAATAATGAATTCAAGCCAACAACCATACTCATCATCTCAAATCTTAATGTTTCTGTGGTGAGAACTCCTGAGGTTCATTCTTAGTAACCTCAAGGTGTATAATACTAAGAAATTTACCACCTACGTGCTCCACACTAGATCTCAGCGCTCACTGGTTCCTCAGATTCACTGGCTTCCTCAGAATTGTGCTATTTTAACCATTCAGTTATTACATTGTAATAACGTCCTTTATACTGTTTTTCCTATTTCTATTACCCTACAAATTTTCCCTATCTATAGTTAGCACCATTCCTATTTCAGTAGTATATTGAGAGCATTGTAAATTTTAATTCATGTCTGCAATTTTTTTTACATTGGCTTAATGTAATTCATATATTTCTACTAAAATTTGTTTGGAATTAAGCATCACCCTCATGTTCTATGACTTAAACATTTTATTGCAACCATTCAGATATGACCATGGCTGACAGCCAAAATGTCTAGCAATCAGTGTGACTGGAAATCAGTCCAGTGAAAATAAAAATGGTCTCTAGAGATTTCCAGCTCTTCTGAGCACTGCTCCATGAGTTGCCATGCAATCGCCAGGCTTTGATCCCTGGTTAGGTGGTTGGAAGAGAGCTTTCTGGTGATCAGCATGCAATTATGCTATTATCACGATGGTATCTGGCAGGAAATTGCTTCTCCATTTATCAGGCAATAGGGCACACAAAAGCCTGCTCAAAGTCTGAACAGTGTGAGATTCTCTGTCAGACAAATGGATGCATGGACTCCTCGCCATGCCTGTCTGTTACTATCATGTGGTGCTGCACACCCAGGGCCATTGCCAGTTATGGCCACATTACCTAAAGTGTCTTTACTCTTCTATTCTGCCCATGCTCCTGTCACCCACCTGGATTCTCCTCTTTATAATATTTTGTTTTAAGTAGATCATTAACTCTCCTGATTCTGTCATCAACCGGTCAGCACAATCTTTCCGTGTTTAGATGTTAGAACCCACTTTATTTTATTTTTTAAAGGTTTATTTATTTAATGTTTGTAAGTACACTGTACACTGTAGCTGTTTTCAGACACACCAGAAGGGGGCATCTGATCCTATTACAGATGGTTGTGAGCCACCATGTGGTTGCTGGGAATTGAACTCTGGACCTCTGGAAGAGTAGTCAGTGCTCTTAACTGCTGAGCCATCTCTCCAGCCCATAGAACCCACTTTAAAAGAAGCCAGATACTAAATGACTCATTTGGTCTTGGATCTGAGCACTGATACATTAGAAATCCAGAATCACCTTACCAAGAAATACGGTTTGAGTTTATTGTAGATGTAACAAGAGAATTTTAATTTGACCCTGATCAGTGGCTATTGCTCTACAAAAGAAAAACAGGAAACTAAACTACCAGGGAAGAGCAGAACCAGAGCTGGGAGGAAATAATTGCTACTGAAGGGGAAAATGTGGCATCATCGTCTAATGCCGGGCTAAAACGTGATTATAATGGCTAATTAAGGAAAGTGAGGACTGTCGCTGTAGCTGATAAAGTGCACCCAGGAGGAGTGAGGACAAACAGCCCATCACATGCACGCCCACGGTACATGTGTCCACATTTTCTTACACTTCAGAACTGGGAGACAGAGTTCCTGGTTCCTGTTGTCTCTCCCCAAGCAGTACAGTTACACAGTTTTTCATCTCACTAACCTGCACCAGTGTTTATTTCTGGAACCTCGTGACTTATGTTCCTGGGTGGATGATGTAAATTGTTTTTGAGGTTGATTGCTTTAGGATCATTCCTCCTAGGAGAGACCCCCCTTGTCAAACCTCTATCTCCAAAGATATTTACATCCTGACTCATAACAGTAGCAAAACTGCAGTTATGAATAGCAACAAAAATAATTTTACAGTTGGGGTCAGCACAACAAGAAGAACTGTGTCAAAGGGTGACAGTATTAGGAAGGTTGCAAACCACTGCTCTAGGATGACTTTGAAAGGCTGTCAGTCAGAGACAGCACATGCAGTAGCTCAGATACTGGCCTGACCCACATTCACTTCCATGCTGGTTGGACATGAAATGACTGTGTCAGCATGCAGTAGACGCTCCTCCCCACCACCAGGTTGGATCCTGCTTATGCTTGTGTGTGGGTATGTACATGTATATATGGTATGTGTATGTGGTGTATGTGTGTATGTTATATGTATGTATGTGTGGTGTGTATGTGTGTGAAAATGTGTATGTGTTGTGTGTGTATATGGTATGTATGTGAGTATATACATGTGTGCATATGCATACACATTTGTGTGTATATGTGTTATATATGTATATGAGTATGTGTGTGTTGTGTATGTGTGTGTATGTATGTGTGGTGTACGTGTGTGTGAGTATGTGTTGTGTATGTATGTGGTGTGTATGTGTGTATGGTATGTATGTATGAGTATGTATTGTGTGCATATGCATGTGTATATGGGGTATGGTGTGTATATATGTGTGAGTATATATGTGTATATATGCATGTATGTATGTGCATATGATATGTATGTGTTGTGTGTATATGTGATATGTATGTGTGTGTGGTGTATATGTGTGAATATGTACATGTATATATATATGTATGTGTGTGGTGTATGTGTTATATGTGCATGTGGTGTGTGTGTGTGTGTGCGTGTGTGTGTGTGTGTGTGTAATGCTTCAAATAACCACCCAGGAGCCTCTAACACTCAAGTTTGCCTAATCCTTTTCTCCTTTTGTCCTAGGGCAGGTAAGTATGTGACATAAACTACCCATTTAAAGGAAGGTAAATTAATTACATACTTCATTTACTTGACAAATACTTTTTATTAAAGGCTTGCCCTAAGCTGGCTCTTCTGCTGGGAGCACAGTAGAACACAGAAAGCAAAGAGTTGCTACCCTGTTGGAGTTTGCACTGTGTGTGATGCACAACCTTTGACCTAGCAACCATGTGCAAGGCCAGCTGCTAGCAAGTGTAGAGTCTTGTTAGAAACATCATGTGTCCAGCCTTTGCCTTGTCTGTTTGTATCTCATTTTGTCCTGTTTGGTCCTCTTGGAGGACTGCTTTTTTCTGAAGAAGAAATGGAGGGTAGTGGATCTTGGGGAGGAGGGAGCTAGGAAGAGCGGAGGGAGAAAAAACTGTGCTCAGGACATATGGCATGAAGAAAGAATCTAGTTTCAATAAAAATCAAACAAGTTAAAACAAAAAAGGAGAAAGAGAATCATGAACACACACTAGGATGTTAAGGTGGTTTCCTCTTGCCTTTGCTTCTCCAATTGATACCCGCTTTGGCATTATAGTCTGGGAATGTTTTTAGAAAAAAAGTTAAAAATTAAAGTTCCCACTTTCCATGTGGGAATCTCTCCTTTATACTCTCTGGGCTGTCAAGATAACTGTGGCACTGGAGGGTTTATAAATTCCCACATGCTGATAGCTCTCCATTTTCCCTTCCAGGTAGTGACCTCCACAACGGCATTGTCGGCTTCAGTGAGGAGTCCCTGAGAGGCCTGGAGCTGAGGGAAGGAACTGATAGGAGCAGTCAGCACCTAGTGGTCACAAGGCAGCCCAACAGGTGTGTGTGTGTGTGTGTGTGTGCGTTCACACTCGGAGATGTAACATCCTGAAATTGTATACAGAACTTAAGATTCATAACGAATGATGACAGCAGGGTGACTACCGATAAAGGTGGCCTGCAAGCTAGTTTGACAGTATATGTTCTTTTAACTCAAACACATTTACTATTATTACTTGCAGGCACCCATCTAATGGTTGGATCAGAAGACAACTTTCAGTTGTCACTTCTCTTCTGTATGGGTCTGAGGGATTAAATTCAGATTGTCAGGCTAGGATGGCCAGTGCTTTTATTGGCCAAGCTACCTCACTAGTGTGGGGATGATGCCATTCTCAATCTATTACTTAACTCATTGGGTTTTTAGCCATAGCATAAGAATTCCTAGAGTGTTGTGGATACCATCCAGATCAATACCGGATGGTTTAGACCATCTCTTTATCATGATAACCACTCGGTGATGACTGTGTATATCACCACTGCGCTCCAGGGGAGACTTGGAACATCAAAGGTTTCCTTGCTGCCTAAACTCAGTAGTGAGTTTTTAGGAACTTAGTACATGTCTTTACTTGCTATGTGCATGCACATATGTATGGATTAAAACATAGGGGCTGGTTCTGTAAAAATGTAGGATATCTTTTGGTTTTAAATATTATATCTGTTTTTAGTTGTAGTGTGTTCCTCTAGAGAAATTATTGCTAAAAGATCAATAATACCCATTTTCTTGAGGTTTGAGATTCTCTCTGCTGTTTGTTTGCACATTTTGTTACATTGGACAGAGAGGATTTGACTTAACATTCCTGAGCGTTAGTTTATCACTGAACAGTGGGTCATTAGAGAATGCTATGGAGACCATAGGTCTTAGTGTTCTCATTGCTGCAAGTGCAGCTCTGTTCCCCATTGTCAGTCATAGTAAGTGCTGCCCCCTGTGGAGGAGAAGGGGAGTTCACATAGTGCCAGGCACTGTGTGTGTCTTCTGTCACTACATTTCATGGGTTCCCGGTTTTTTTGTTTGTTTTTTGTGCACAGGGCCTTTGGAGAAGTCCAGGTCTTTTGGAGAGTCACACTTAACCAAACAGCCACCATTCTCCAGGAGAAGGGGCTAAACCTAACAGATGAACTCCGGTCTGTGGCAGGGGTCACCACTTGCACAGTGGGTCAAACACGGTGTTTTATCCACCTTGAACTCAATCCCAAGAAGGTAAGTGCTGTGAGCGGCTAAGCGCTTCTTTAGAATGACACACCTCAGAGCATCCCGATGGAAACTGACTGGGTGGTGACTGTCTTCGCATGACGTCTACGCCTCTCTATTAGAACAAAGACTCAGGTGTAAATTTATGCCATCATAAATTTTTGCTGAGTGTTTTCTCTTTTTTTGCCAGGTCTAGGGTACGTTTGGCCCGGCCGCTTGCTGTGTGTAGCCAAATCAGTCTCTCTAACTACTCCGACTATTTACAGCTTTGTTCTTATATTCATAAACATTTTTTCTATTTATACACGAGAGATGTTTGTTTCATGTATTCTTGGGTGTTATAGCTTTGATTTACAAAAGAGGCACAGAGACGGCCTTTGGTACCTCCTTGGATAACTGAGTTGCATGTGGCTCTGGGACCCGGAACTGGGCCCACTGCCAGGACAGTCTGCATCATTCAAATGGCGTTTCTCACAGTGACCCACCTGAGTTGACAGGGTGCTCGATAATACATGTGTGGGATTCTATGGGATTCTGATGCTTCACCCTCTATGGTATACTCAGCACTGTTTAATTTTTGCTGCACATTTATTAAATCAAAATATCGAATAAAAACCAGTCCGCCAAATTCTGAAATGAATGTTGAAGCATGAGGGCTTCTTTGCATGAGCCACAAAGTCCCTCAGCAGAGAATCACACAGATACACTTGTCTCAAAGCTGTTCGTGTCACTCAGCCAATTTGGAAATACCATCATTGTACATTTCAATATTTCAAATGTTTTTCTACTTATTTTATCAGCTTTTGAGAGTTGCCATAGTAGTTATACTTCTGTCTTCTAAGGTGGTCCTCATACACAGTTTCATATTTTGTGGATATTTTGTTCTGAAAGCAAAAGAGACCACCCGTCGTTGGTCACTGAGGCTCCCGGGCCCTGGGTAATTGCTATTTTGCTTTTGTTGAGTTGTGAGACCTTGTTCCTGGCTGTAGAAGTTTCTGAGAAATACTGTTCATGCACACTGAAGTGTTTTTATTAACTCACACCTTCGAGGATAATTTTCTCAGTACCCTGTTTACAACGCTGCAGTTCCAGCTCTACAGAGATCCTGAGGGAACCTCAGTAGATGTGAGGCTGATGCCAGGGCCCTCTTGTTTCTGGGAAGGCGACCTGGAGGAAGCGGGAGAACAGTCTGCCCTCCTTAGCCTGTGTCCTACTGATTTAAAGAAGATCTCTGGCCCCTTTCTGCTTCATTTGTTTGCATTTCACAGGCGCTAAGCATGCGTTCCAATTTTTGATGCCATTCTTGCTTTTCCTAGAAATAAATCTTTATGTGCACTTCTTACTGTTAAACTCTAACTACCTAAGTGTACAAAGAATAGTGATGACCACTGTTTTAATTTGTTATTGAAAATAGATTTTCTCTTCATATAATATACAGTAAGTACAGTTTCTTCTACCTCTAGTCCTCCCAGCTCTGTCAGCTCCTCCTCCCTCTTAACCATTTCTGTCTATCATTAGAAAGCAAAGAGGCTTCTAGGAGAAAATAATATCGTATAATGAAATAATATAACAATGTAAAGGAACAAAAACTAACACATCCGAATAGGACAAAACAAACAAGCAGAAGAAAAGGACCCTAAGGAAAGACACAGAAACACCCCCTCATTTGCACACTCAGGAATCCTATAAAAACATAAAACTGGAAGATAAAATATATACTCACAGGGCTTATAGCATAAAACGTGTGGGGAAAATCCTCCTGCTGGTGCACAGCCTACTCCTAAGAATAGTTTGTTTCCCCAGTGAAACTCCTTGAGGAGAATTACATTTTCATTTTTAAGTGGTTACCAATAGCATCTGGGTTAGGAATGGGCCATGTGTTCACCTCTCCTTTCAGCTCTAAGACTCCATCTGGTCCAGATCCACATTGGCCCTGTACAAGCTCCTCAGTCTCTGTGAGTTCTTATGTGTGTCAATTCCGTTGATTTAAAAGGCCTCATCTTTTCCCTATCCTCCTAGTTCTTAAGATCTCCCAGTCTCTTCTTCTGCAGACCCCCTGATTCCTAAGGGGAGGGCTTTGATGGAAATATTCTACTAAGGGTTTCCTGAGGTCTTTTACTTGCTGCATATTGCCTGGCTATAGGCTATTTAGTTTCAGGTTTTTGGTCACCCAAGCAGTGCTAGATATGGGTTTCAGCTCATGGAGTGGTCCTTAAGTCAAGTCAGATATTGGTTGGTTGCTCACACAAGCTTTGTGCTACCATTGCACCAGTATTATCTTGCAAAGCAAAGGACTTGTGGCTGGGTTGGTATTTACCTTTCTGCTTTGGTAGTGTGCAGAGTACCATCCTTTACCAAACACACCAGAACATAAGGGTAAAGGCTGTATATAGGCACTAGCTTGACTTCTCCACGTACAGTGAGTTGTGTGGGTGTTGTTCTGACATCAGTTTTTTGGAGAACATCCTACAGTCTTGACAAGTCTTAGTTGTTTGGGGGTTTATGTGGGACCCCTTTGGTCAACAACTCAATTACATGTAAAACATTCCCAGTACTGGAAGCTTCATTCGGTCACAGGAGATCTCCATTTGGGCTCTGTCTACCGTGTTATTGAGTGATTTTATTGCCTTTATATATGTATATATGTATTACACCATTAGGAATGTTGAGGATCACTGGTCTAACTAGAGGAAAGCCACAAATTAAGTAAATATTTAAGTAGTTTCAGATAGGTAAGAAAGATAACTAATTTTCAAAATATTATACTTCCATTGTTTTTGCAGCTGTTAAAAAGTAAGTAACAGACAAGGACAACAAATTCTTATGTCAGTCAAAGAAAATGTAAAAGAAGAAGAAGCTGAGAGGAGACACAGAGCTTTAATACTAGCACTGCAGAGGCTGGAGTACAAAGAACACAGTCAGAGGCCAGCCTGGCACTCGTACCATATCTCAGAAGTAAAGGAGGAGAATATGATTGTGGTTTTTTTTTGTTGTTGTTGTTGTTATTTTCCAATTTAGCTTGATCATTAGCAGTCGGACTGAAGGTCCACGTTAATCCAAATGAGTTTAACACAAGGGCAGGGGATGATTCAGTTTGAAAGGAGGCTCCTGTGTTGAAGAGAGGAGCTGCTAAGCCTGACAGTGGCCCTAGTCTTGCGGTGACACCACAGTCATGGTCACTGCCAGAGTAAAGGTCCTCCGCCTTCACCCCAGGAGATTCTGAGCAGAGCGAGGAAACGAGGTAGAGATTCCGTAAGTCTGAGCATCCCAACAGGAAGCTGAGTGGCTGACAGAGAGCAGCAGTGTCAGCCTCCCAGGGATGGTCAGGGCAGTGGGCACACACGCTTGCCACCCACTGCATGAGCAGACACTGGTGCTCGGCTGCGACTGCTGACTTTCATCCAAGAAGTTCTTTGGTCTTTGCTGCGAGACGCCGGTCCAGCTCTGCCACTGTGTCGTCCGCCATTTGGCTGATCTGCTTCTCGATGAGCCTAATGGTGTCCTCCGAGGTTTTGTCCTTTGACTTCTTCAGTTTATTCATTGCATTAGTGTGAACCTTCTGTAAATTTTCTTTGGCTTTGTTGGTGTTCTGTTTGGCCAGTTTCACCAGCATTTCTCTGTGTTCCCTGGTTACTTTAGGAATGGGTACCCGAATTAGTGTTCCTTCCACTTCTGGGTTCAGATTCATTCCACTTTCTCTTATAGCCTTGATAGCTGCAGCTGTACACTCTGGGAAGCTGGCCATATTCCCCAGAATCAACTGTGGCGACTCCACGGAGATCTGGCCAATCTGGTTTAGAGCGAGCTTCCCATCAGCAGTTACCACAGTAATATGATCAAGGGATCCTGGTGCAGTCCTTATGTTGAGAGTCTTATTGAAATTATCTTTAAGTGCTTCCATCACAGATTTCATTGTCTTCATCTGCCTCTTCCAAGCTGATTATGTTCTCAACTGAGGCAGTGTTAATGTTCACTCTGGCCTGGGGCTGTCCTTTCCCTTTGGCTTTGGCCTTCTTGGTTGCGAAATGGCGAACTGGCACTTCAACTTCTTACCTCCCTGAGTTCTTTAAAAAGAAGTTGCTTTGGTCAGGTTAATTTATTACAACAACAAGAAGAAAAAAAAAGCTAAGATAGCAGGTATGCTCTTAACCCACTAAATCTATTTAAACTCAAGCATGTAGACATTGGTGCAATGCTTTAGAAAAATGCTTAGGTAAGATATTGTTTCATTTTTACTTTTCTCCTTTCTTTTACTTTTCTGAGCATTTCTGACTCCTGAGAGAGGAATTTTCTTCTAGTTAGGGTAAAAGTCCACCCTGAAGTACAAATGCCCTAGTAGGAGAGGGTCGTACAGCAGATATGTGTGCATTGGGTTCATGTGAAGTCTCCCATCATATTTAGGAGTCTGGAGATGTTCAGATATGCTCTTTAAATCTTATTCCTCAATAGATTTCAGGCACGTTGTCTGAATAGAGCATTTCTTTGCCCGACTGGAAGATTCTTTTTGTCTTTAGTCTAATTATATGTAGGCACCCATCTGTACACTATTCAGTTTTTAGATAGTTCTTTACTTAGATTACAACACGTTCTTTTGATGGTAAGTGGTTATAAGTAATGTTCTAATCATCATCACAATGAAAAGGAATATTTTACTGGAAAATAAAGACAAGAGTGTCTATTGGAACTTAATATGCCAAAATCCTCACTTCAAAGAGACTATTGTGAATTCAAACTCCTACTGCCATTAGGGAATATTAGCTCTTGAATACAATTGCCCTTACTTTTCCTACTGCTTCAACTTCTTGCATTTGCCAACTATAGTTTCTCATAGTAGAAAGAATATACCTAGTTCCACATTCCAACACTTATGGACAGTGTATTGGCAAAAGTAAGAAAATTTATATGCTGTTGGATAACTAAACACATTTCTTTAAGCATTGAAAATGAGATTAAGAGCATTTAGCGTGTGACTAAGGTGGAACTTTTTTGGATCATACAAAAGGATTTGTTGCTTTGTTTCATTTTCTTTCAAATTATCACAACAGAAGAGGATTAGAACCTAATCTCACTGGCAGATAAGAATATGCCTAATGCACCCTTAGACAATGACATGTGCAGTTGAAAATATATCAAGTCACTTTAACAGGATATGCCAGTATGCTAACAACGTGGTTAAACATTTCAGATTTTTCTTTGTAACAGTAAATCATTTGTTAAAACAGATGATTGACAGCGTATTATAAAAAGCAATGCAGGCTTTAGAAAATGGGTAATTTCAGAGAGAGAAACAAGGGTACAGCATCAACAGAGTTAATTTTGACTTGATATAATGTTATTTGAAAGCTATATGAAATTTCAGAACTTGTTATCAATATATCCTAATATTTGTTTAAAACTTAAAAACTTTTTTTAAAAATGGGGACTCAGATGATAGAGTGTTTGCCTAGCACAAACAAAGCCCCGGGTTTGATCCATTATGCCACATATGTAGAAAGCGGTGGTACACACCTGATCCTAGTCCTTGAGAGGTAGACCAGATGGAGCTTCAGGAAATTTAAGTTTATCCTTGTATATACACTGAGTCAAGGACAGCCTTGCCATATGAGACCCTGTTTCAAAAGATTCAATAAATAAGTAAATCTTATGAAGTTCAAGTCTCCCCTCCCCCCTTTTTTCCTTACAACTCACAGTTTAACTCTACACTGTATTTAACTCTACACTCTGCCCTGGCTTCTACCTGATATCAATGTTGAGAAAAGTACCATAATGTGGGATGTTTTGTTTAAGATTTGAATATTTATGTAAATATTTTTGACCATATGGAGTAAACATTATATCATTTTTATTTTTATACTTAAGGTATCATATATATGTATATATATATAATTATGAAATATTTATAAATCCGGATGTTATCTCTTGTTGCCATATTTGAGATCTACCTATATTGGAAAATATTTGAATAGTTTATTGCTTCCATCAATATTTAATCAGCTGGTTATGTGGATATATTTATTTATTTATCCTTTTCTTATTGAGTTTAGGAATATTATCTTTGGAACTTGTCTTAGTCACTTTCTATTGCTGTCAAGGACACTACAATCAAGGCAACTCTTATAAAATATAATTTAATTAGGGGGGCTGGCTTACAGTTTCAGAGGTTTAGTTCATTATTATCATGGCAGGGAGCATGGCAGGATGCATGGCACTGGAGCAGTAGCTCAGAGCTGCATACTAATCCATAGACAGAAAGAGAAAGCCTAGGTCTAGAATCAGCTTTTGAAACCTCACCCCCGCCCCGCCACATTTCCTCCAACAAAACCATACCTACCCTAACAAGGCTGCACCTCCTAATCCTTCCAATCCTCTCAAATAGTGCTACTTCCTGGTAACTAAACATTCATATATATGAGCCCATTGGAGACATTCTTATTCAAACCCCACAGACATTTATCTTTCAGAGAGAAGCCTACTATATGAAAATGAAGTTTTAAAGAAAGAAGTTAAAAAAAAGAAGACTAGTTGGAATAGTAATTTAATGTAAAAATTTAGTTCTGAAATTATATAAAAAGTTTCCTTAACTATATATTTGTTTCTGTTAAACATGCTTTTAATTGAAATAGAATTATATCACTTTCCCCCTTCCCTCCCTCCATCATCTTCTAGGTACTTTTCTTCCCTCTGCTCCCTCCTATGTCCCCATCAATTCTCAAGTTGATAGCCTCTGTTTTCTTTGATTAGTATTGTTACGTGTGTGTATGTGTGTGTGTGCATATATATATATATATATATATTCACATATGAAGTATACATGTGTATATTCATGTCTATAATGCTGGGGATAAACTGTAACATGGCTTAGGAGATAGAAATATGTAAAAACATGAGTATATTTGCAATAATTAAGTCTTTCTTTTCCTCACTATCAGGTGCATCAAGTTGAAATGCCTTTCTTTGTGGAGCTGTATGACGTCACTGCTGGGGCAGCTATAAACAACAGTGCCAGATTTGCCCGGATTAAAGTTTCCAAGAGCGGGGACTCTCAGAGCCTTGTTTTCTTCTCTGTGGGTTCTCGGCTGGCAGTGGCTCACAAGAAGGCTACTTTGATCAGTTTGCAGGTGGCCAGAGATTCTGGGACAGGAGTGATGATGTCTGTTAACTTTAGTACCCAGGTAGGCTTGCAAAGTATAGTCATATATGAACCATATATGCTGAGACCATAATGAGACAGTAACCTAAACAATGTTTTCTGATGATGTGATTATCCCTAGCTGTTTGTGCATTACACTGTTTTCTCCTTACATCAGCTAGCCTGTCCCTCGTCACTATGAAGTGGTGCTTTAAAATTAGAGGCTTTCTGTTTGGATTGCTCTGCTTTGGCAGCCTTCAGTGTCCCATCAAGGTATCCCATACAAGCCTGCTCTGTCATATCGCCACAGCCGTACCCCAATGTTTCCTCCACTGCCACTCTTTGGACTTGAACAAAGAGTCAAAATTGCCTACAACTGACATTCAAACTAGGGGATTTTTTTTTCTTCAAACCCTTAAATACTGACTGAACTTAAGTTGTACACAGCACTGTGTTTAGGTAACTACACTCCTGACCAGCCGTCCTTTCACATGGTGTCCAGTGAAAGATTGGCTGGCTTTATGGAAGCCCAGAATAGCTGCTGGGTATGTGAAGAGAACAGATCCTACGCTCTCATATACCTTCTCAATGTTACTGTCTTTATTTTGATCCATCAGCAACATTCTAATACAGTAAAAAAGAAAAAATACATGCTATCTATTCTGCTTAAAGTATGATTGTGGAGATCATAGCTCTCCCACTTTAGCTGTCTGTTCTTTTTCCCCATTACCACCATTTATACATACAATAGAGCATATGTTGCCTAGTGTGATAGTCAGGCAGTAGGAGGGTAGATTTAGAATCATGGGTGGGAGCTGCTCCACAAACCAGCTAGGCAGGGCTCAGATAACAGGGAATACAATTCTCTGCTCTGTGAAACACTAAAAAGTAACTCCATTTTGTATAGTGTTACAGTATGACAAACAAGAGAGAAACATTTTCATACACAATAGATTTTAATACTTTGTTTAGATAGGAAGAGAAATGATAAAAATATGTGTTTTGTGTTCACATTTCGCTCATGAAATATTATCACTATCAGGTCATGAGTTTATAGAATAGAAGAAGGGGAACCAGAGATGCAAAACATACAATGAAGATATTTGAGGCACTTTTATGAACAAGTTCTCATGCCCAGATGAGAGAAGAGTTGATAGATGGATGTATGTATCCCTGTAGACATACCTGTTATTCTATTTACTAGACACACTACCCTGTGATCACAGCTCAGGGCCGCAGTGCACTAGACACAGTACCCCATGATCAGACTCAGGGCCATGGAGACTCTGGAACTGGAGGGGAACTATGAGCTCAGGATTTGGGACACAAGCAGCACATAGAAGGCAAGTTTCCCAGCTCCCTTACCCCTTATTCCCTGTAGTTCAAATAGCAAAATTCCTCATACAGATATAATGTGTACAATGCAAGGATCAGGACACCAGATACAGAAGTGTCGTCTGTGGTGCAAGGGGCAGGGAAGGAACAGACAAGCAAGTCAGAAAGCTTTTGGATAAAATGGTTTGTGTTCTTTGGTTAAACATGCCTGAAAACCTTTACTCAACTTTATCCAAGTCAGCTGGGGGTGGGGGTGGGGATTTTGGGTAGGGAGGGAGGGAGGGAGAGAGAGCATTGGCACAGTGTTGGTGGAGAGCACTGGGTGGCAGTGGACAGGTCCTCAGGGGAGAGATCCATGAAGGTGAGATTATTGGCAAGACCTCACTCCACCTAATGATAAAGAAGATTCTCCTTCCCTCTACCTCAGAAACCAGTTAGGGAAACTGCATTTTTCCTGTCAGGAGTAAGGTGATATTTTCCTTTTTCGGTCATAGCAGTGCCAAAATAAGCCAGTAAAACAAACAAACAAACAAACAAACAAACAAGCAAGCAATAACCTGAGTCTCATGAGGTAAGAGATAGCCAACAATGATCTGACTCAAGTATGAAATGATCTAAGTGGAGTGGAAAAAATAATAAATAGATGCCAGCAATAAGATGAGCCAAATATGAGAAATATTCAGTAAAGTTTTAACACAGCTGCACAAAATGCTTTAATCAGCAGTTGAACAAGTAAAAGAAAGAAATTGTCTCAACAAGGAAAGAGGAACTCTTAGGCAATAAAAAGAAGACATAAGGAATAGCAAACAGGGTTTTTACATGTAGACACACGCTAACTAAAATAGCCCAGACAATCTCAGGAACAGAACAAAGAGAAAGGAAGCAACAGTCTTGAAGACAGTGTGGCAACTGCCTCTCTGTTTGAATGACTGCAGCAGAGAGATTGAGGAAATTGACAAAGCATGGCTTGGGGACCTACCTAGCTACAACAACAAAAATTAACATGACTCTGGAGTCCTGAAAGAAGAAAGAGACAGGGATTAAAAAAAAACATTGAAAAAATAGTGATTGATTTTTTTTCAATTTTACAAAGGTTATTAGAATATATATTCAAGAAGCTAAAAAAATCCACAGGCAAAATAAATAAGAAAAAGAAAGCCCTTCATTAAGGTGCTGTAATTATTGGCTATCTTCTTGTTGTGACAGAATACCAGAAGAAGCACCTTCAGAAGGGAGAGGTCTATGTTGATTCACAATTTATGGATATGGTCCAGCATGGCGGTGAAGTGAATGGACATCAGGCAGCCGTCACACTCTGTGTCCATGGTCAGGAAGTAGAGGGAGATGAGTCAGATGCACACCCAGGCTTCGATTTTCTTTCAGTCCTGGACTCCAGATCCTAGATTGTTGCTGTGCATACTTAGGATGGATTAACCTCAGTTAACTTAATCTGAATGAGTAGTTTCTTACAGCTTACTCAGAGGCCTGCCTTTTCAGAAGGTCTAGATCCTATGAGGCTTGTGATCTGGTGATGTCAAGCATAACACTATGCAATAATCAAACCACAAAATTAATAAAAGAGAGGAAAATACTGAAAGCCCTGGAGAGAAGTGTTGGAGCACAGTTATAAATTGTAGCTTTCAAATGGTGACAATAAGTCATTAGCCCTAATTTCACCCGTAGAGAAAACATCCGTACACAATGAAAGAGGAATTAAGGCATTCTTGGAAGAAAAGTCATACTTCCATACCAATATGCTCAGAGAGAAAGAACGCCATGAGAGAAAGTTCTGTGAGTTCAAGTGCAGTGATAAGAAGCGGTCATATGCCTACCTCAGAGCAAGCGCTGAAGGAGAGTCACACTCCTTTGTGTGTCTGTTTTAAGCTGGTCTCTTCAGTGGAGTGTCTAGGGAACACAACAGACTTTGTGTGTGTTCCAAGTAACACTTTCCTGGTTTCCCACCATCTATATAGTAACTCCTCCATCCAGGCCAGTGTAGATTCAAAAATCTAAATCCCAAACATTTGATTTCACCAAATGAAGACTCAGGAGTCAGATGCTGTGGTGAAAGCCTGCTAGGTCAGAAGCAGAGAAAGAACCCAGCTGACCTTCCTACTCCACTGACATCCAGAAAGGAAAACAAACAAACAAACAAACAAAAACAAAACAAAACAAAACTGTGTCTCCTTCTTTATGCTGTCTTAAATACCCCTCTATTCAAAGTCCTTCTCTTCTGTTTACTTACCTTTGTTTACCTCTTTTCCTATTGTTAACTTTATTTAGCACTTTGAGTAGGCTGAACAATGCCACAAATACTCATGTACAGTAAACAGAAAGCTCTAGGATCAAAGGCTGAGCCACAATTAGAAGCAGATCCTCACAGTTCACAACGTCCCAGTTAACAGTGTGATTAACTTTTCTATAATAGGCCAGCAATTTTATATCATCCTTAATCCTCATGTTCCTCTCAGCCCTGCTGAATATATCAGAAGACCCTATTAACTACATTCACAGTCTGTTCCGTTGGGAGCCTTTCTACCCCTGTATCGCTTGACTGAGCTGTCTCAGAGCCTTGTGTCTCTTTTTCCTGCCTCTGTTAGTCCAACCATAGATTAGCATGCATATTCCCCAGTACAGTCATGGAATTCTTAATAAAATGGGCCACTCTCCTGTTTCCATCCATAATTTTCGTGACAGTTCAGATTATGCTGGTACCTCATCCTCTCCTCATGACAGGATCTAAAACTGCCCCTTTCATTTGCGCCAGCCTTTGAGTTCTTCCCATCAGTTTGTAGGGTTGTTCTTTCTATGGAACCCTTTAGATTGTTGTCCTCATCACCTAGAATAGTCCTCATTAGATCTAGAATCTGTCTATTGTTGTAAGCATGTGGACAGTCCTTTAAGGAAGCTTCTGCTGAAATTCCATGTCCAGCCTGGTTTAAAATTGCACCTACCATCACCTTGTGTCTCTGAGTCTACTTTGCCTAATTTCTCTTCACACAAGACCATGGAGCAAAATAGTAGTAATCCCATTTCATACTGTGCATCCTCTGCCAAAATCTTGGGTTCTGGGAGTATAGGTAATCTACCCGTCCATTCTGCATACCGATATCCATGCTGGGATGTACTAGGAAGTTAATCCTTAGTACTCAATAAAGACACTATTTTGGCTTTTCCTTGGCTGCAGTATTGAATTTTCTAAAAGCTCTGCAACAACTATACTTTGAAAAATCAGATGCATACATTGCACAGCTCATTTCCATGCTGAAGAGTGAAAAAGAGCCAGTTCTTTCTTCCTCCCCACCTTTTGCCTTCAGCTTTCCCTGCCCCTAAATTTCTAGGAGAGATTAAAATTTAAATATTTCTTTTTCACCCACCATGTTTAGTCTTCCAGCCTCTGCAGTCTAGAACATAGCCCTGAGTTTGCCCACAACTGTATTCTTATCTAGACAACAGTGTCTCTCCATGTCCAGTTCTTCTCTTCTGTTCACTTCAGTGCAGGCAAACCCCCTGCTCTCTAACCTCTGTGTAGCTTATTGAAGGCAATTAAGAAAAGTATAAAGTCCATGTTTAATGGCAGTGTAGTTACTGCCAATTGGTTTAATAATATTAGGATAACTTTATAGGCATTGTAGGCTCATTTCCCTGCCTTTGTTTAATTTTCAGGAGCTGAGGAGCGCTGAAACAGTTGGCCGGATCCTCTTATCTCCAGCTGTTTCTGGGAAGGACTTTGTGAGAACAGAAGGCACACTGGTCTTCGAGCCTGGCCAGAAAAGTGCGGTGTTGGATGTTGTCTTAACACCAGAGACAGGTTCTTTAAATAAATTTCCTAAACGCTTTCAGATTGTGCTTTTTGACCCAAAAGGTGGTGCCAGAATTGATAAAGTGTACGGGACTGCCAACATCACTCTTGTCTCTGATGTGGATTCTCAAGCTGTCTGGGGTCTTGAAGACCTACTACATCAGCCTCTACATGAAGATGTTCTCAACAGAGTGCTCCATAGCCTCAACCTGAGAGTAGCCACAGAGAGCACAGATGAGCAGCTCAGTGCTGTGATGTTCATAATGGAAAAGGTAGAGTATCCTTGCAGGTAGATGTAAGCTCACAGTTCAGAGAGAAGGTCAAAAAGCCCAAATCAAAACTAATACCTCATCCCGGTATAATGCCCAATATTGTGAAATAAGAGTAAATTGTAATTTCTAAACATAAGTGTGAGATTCCTCACACCTGCCTTGTACATTTTCTTGAGTGAGGCCTGTTTGACATCGTTGCTCTTAGACTGGAAACTGTGGGTAACCTGGTATAGCCAGAATCCAACAATCCAACAACAGTTTGTTAAAAAGTAAGAATAGGAGGAGCCATAGAATTTCAGGCATCCATTAGCATGGACTTGCCCTAGTCAGCTTTTATATGAGGTCAGTTATTTATTTACTCTCCTACAAAATATGCAACTACATAGAGATATAAAAGTTCAAGATTATAAATGGAAAATATTATCTAAAAAGTATTGTTACTGAAGGAAAAGATTTTTATAGTTTGTCTTAAGCTTTATTACCAAGATAATGCCCTTTTAACATATTTATTTATAAGCATAAAATTTTGAGTCCATTCATATGAACCCCCTACATGGAGACCTTTAATTATTGAAAATGTTTTCTATAGGATGTTAGAATATTATTCTTATTCCACATATTTCTGTAGGCACAAGGCACACTCGTGTACACCAACATACGTGCAGACAAAGCACTGATATACAGAAGTCTGAGGGATAGAACATTATAGCATGTAAAGAAAAGGTTATAGAAAACCTTTAAAGCACAGAGAGGTGGCTGCCATTTTGTGTAGAGGACACTCTAAAGATAGAGTTCCTGCAAAGAAATGGTGATCTTTAAACTTCAAATAATAAAACAGATGGGACTATAGTAAATGTATCCTGACCAAAAAGAGAGAAACCATATATAAAGACTACATTTTAGAGTGTAAAAAAGAAAATTTCAAATGTTTTAGAGGAAAAATTGGTAGTATGGAATTCTGCTACTCTTTTTTCCTCATTAAGTTATATATTAACACTATGAACTATATTGAATAGGTAGGGAGAGAGAGGGCAGTGTTGTCTAGTCCCTGATTTTAGTGGGATTGCTTATAGTTTCTCTCCATTTAGTTTGATCTTGGCTACTAGTTTGCTGTATATTGCTTTTACTATGTTTAGGTATGGGCCTCGAATTGATGAGGATCTTTCCAGACTTTTACAATGAAGGGGTGTTGAATTTTGTCAAGTGCTTTCTCAGCATCTAATGAGAAGATCATGTGGCTTTTTTCTTTGGATTTGTTTATATAGTGGGTTATGTTGATGGATTTCTGTATATTGAACCATTCCTGCCTCCCTGGGAAGAAGCCTACTTGATCATGGTGAATGATTGTTTTGATGTGTTCTTGGATTCTGTTTGTGAGAATTTTATTGAGTATTTTGGCATTGATATTCATAAGGGAAATTGGTCTAATTTCTTTGTAGGGTCTTTGTATGGTTTACGTATAAGGGTAATTGTGGTTTAATAGATGGAATTGGGTAGTGTTCCTTCTGGTTCTATTTTGTGGAATAGTTTGGAGAGAATTGGTATTAGGTCTTCTATGAAGGTCTGAAAGAATTCTGCACTAAACTCATCTGGTCCTGGGCTTTTTTTGGTTGGGAGACTTAATGACTGCTTCTATTTCTTTAGGGTTATGGGACTGTTTAGATGGTTTATCTGATCCTGTTTTAACTTTGGTACCTGGTATCTGTCTAGAAAATTGTCCATTTCATCCAGATTTTCCAGTTTTGTTGATTATACACTTTTGTAGTAAGATCCAATAATTTTTTGAGTTTCTTCAGTTTCTCTTGTTATATCTCCATTTTCATTTCTGATTTTGTTAATTTGGATGCTGTCTCTGTGCCCTCTGGTTAGTCTGGCTAAGGGTTTAATCTATCTTGTTGATTTTCTCAAAGAACCAGCTCCTGGCTTTGTTGATTCTATGTATAGTTTTGTTTGTTTGTTTGTTTGTTTGTTTCTACTTGATTGGTTTGAAGACCTAGACAGAGCAATTAAAAAAAAAAAAGGTCAAAGCACTACAAATTGGAAAGGAAGAAGTCAAAATATCACTATTTGCAGATGATATGATAGTATACTTCAGTGACCCCAAAAATTTCACCACAGAACCCCTACAACTGATAAACAATTTCAGCAATGTGGCTGGATGTAAAATTAATTCAGATCAGTAGCCTTCCTCTACTCAAAGGATAAACAGAATGAGAAAGAAATTAGGGGAAATGACACCCTTCATAATAGTCACAAATAACATAAAATACTTTGATGTGACTCTAAACAAGCAAGTGAAAGATCTGTATGACAAGAACTTCAAGTCTCTGAAGTAAGATCTTGAAGAAGATTTCAGAAGATGGGAAGATTTCCCATGTTCAGGGATTGTCAGGATTAATATAGTAAAAATGGCCATTTTGCTGAAAGCAATCTACAGATTCAATGCAATCTCAATCAGAAATTCCAGCTCATTTCTTCACAAAAAGCAATTTCCAAATTCATTTGGAATAACAAAAAACCTAGGATAGTGAAAACTATTCTCAACAATAAAAAAACTCTGGGGCAATCACTATCCCTAACCTCGAGCTGTATTACAGAGCAATAGTGATAAAAAATGTATGGTATTGTTGCAGAGACTGGCAGGTAGGATCAATGGAATAGAAATGAAGACCCAGAAATGAATCCACACATGTATGGTCACTTCATCTTTGACAAAGGAGCTAAAACCATTAAATGGAAAAAAGACAGTATTTTCAACAAATGATGCTAGTTCAACTGAAGGTCATCATGTACGAGAATGCAAATTGATCCATTCTTATTGTCTTGTATGAAGCTCAAGTTCAAATGGATCAAGAATCTCCACATAAAACCAGATACACTCAAACTAATAGAAGAGAAAGTGGGTAAGATCCTCGAACACATGGGCAGAGGGGGAAATTTTGTAAACAGAACACCAGTGGCTTATGCTCTTAAGATCAAGAATTGACAAATAGGACGTCATAAAATTGCAAAGCTTCTGTAAGGCACTGTCAATAGGACAAGATGGCAACCAACAGATTGGGAAAAGATCTTTACCAATCCTACATTTGATAGAGGGCTAATATGTAATATATACAAAGTACTCAAGAAGTTAGACTCTAGAGAACCAAATAATTTTATTAAATAATGGGTACAGAGCTAAACAAAGTATTTTAAACTGAGAATTTGCATGGCTCAGATGCACCTAAAGAAATGTTCAACATTCTTAGTCATCAGGGAAATGCAAATCAAAACAACCTGAGTTTCCACCTCACAGCAGTCAGAATGACTAAGATCAAAGACTCAGGTGACAACAGATGCTGGCAAGGATATGGTGAAAGAGGAACACTTCTCCATTGTCGGTGGGATGATGCGATTGCAAGCTGGTACAATCGCTCTGGAAATCAATTTGGTGGTTCCTCAGAAAATTGGACATAGTACTACCTGAGGACCCAGCTGTACCACTCCTGGGCATACACCCAAGAATACTCCAACATGTAACAAGGACACATGCTCCACTATGTTCATAGCAGCCTTATTTATAATTGCCAACAGCTGGAAAGAACCCAGATGTCCTTCAACAGAGGAATGGATACTGAAAATATGGTACATTTCCTCAATGGGGTACTACTCATCTACTAAAAACAATGACTACATGAAATTCTTAGGGAAATGGATGGAACTAGAAAATATAATCCTGAGTGAGATAGTCCCATCATAAAAGAACAAACATGGTATGCACTCACTGATAAGTGGATATTAGCCCAAAAGCTTGGAATACCCAAGAAACAATTCATAGACTATATAAGTCTCAAAAAAAATGGATGACCAAAATGTGGATGCTTCAGTCCTTAGGAGGAACAAAGTACTCAAGGGAGAAAACACAGGGATGATGATTGGAGCAGGGACTGAAGGAAAGGTCATTCAGAGACTGCACCACTTGGCGATCCATCCCGTATGCAGGCACCAAACCCAGTCATGATTGCTGGTGCCAAGAAGTACTTCCTGACAGGAACCTGATATATCTGTCTTCTGCGAGGCTCTGCCAGAGCCTTAGTGATACAGATGAGGATTCTTGAAGCTAGCCATTGTACTGAGCACGAGGCCTCAGTGGAGGAATTGAGAAAGGACTGAAGGAGCTGAAGGGGTTTGCAACCCCATAGCAAGAGCAACAATACCAATCAACCAGACTCCCCCAGAGCTCCTGGGGACTAAACCACCAACCAATGAGTACACATGGAGGGACCCATGGCTCCAGCCACTTACGTAGCAATGGATAGCATTGTCTGGCATCAGTAGGACAAGAAGCCCTTGGTCCTGTGAAGGCTCCTTGTCCCAGTGTCGGGGAATGCCAGGGTGTTGAGGCGGGAGTATGAGTTTCCTCACAGAAGGAGGGGGAGTGGGAGGGCAGTATGGGAAAGGGGAGAAAGGGGGGAAAGGGGATAACATTTGAAATATAAATACATAAAATAATCCAATAAAAATAAATAAATGTTTAAAAAGTATAAAAATTAAATCATGTATTATCATCTGTCAAAAGGCAACACTCTAAATGAGATATGACAAGGGTCTGGAGAGATGACCCAACAGTTAAGAGCATTAGCTGCTCTTCCAGAGGATGAGGGTTCCATTCCTAATAACAACATGGTGGCTCACCACCGGCCATATCTCTAGTCCCAGGGGATTCGATAACTTCTTCTGGTTTTGTGAACACCAGGCACACACATGGTATATAGACATATATGCAAACAAAGCACTGATATACAGAAACATAAAGATTTAGATGTGGGAGCACATTTCAACGTTCTAGCCATAGAGGCAGGAGGAAGGCAGAAGGCAGAGGCAGCTGAGCAGTAGTTTAAGGCTCATCTGGGCTACATAGTGAGAGGGTGTTTAAAAAAATCCCCAATTAATGTTGGTAGTCCATACTTATATCAACACTTATTTCAATAAAATTGTCAAATAGCACAATACCATAGGTCATCATTTTGTTTGGAATTCAACTCTGAGATTCTTAATTCACAGCTCTAATTCATGTGAATGTATAGCAAGAATTGTGTTTTAGAAAAATAAATGGGAACACTTTTGCAGATATATGTGTAATCTTAAGGCTTATTTCAGCATTATTATTTATTAACATATAATTATATAATATATAATAAATATAATATTGCATGCAGTGTCTAGTACAGTAACGTTCACTGAAGTGTTACATAGCCTGTTTACGCAGTGGCTGAACCATGAAGATTAGCATAGTGTGTGATGTCTTCTTGATGACAAAATCAGAATGTATATTTTTTGATACACTCATGACTGTCAAATATGGATTTCTCGTTTTAGACACAATTACATAGTGAAATGAAAGGAATCGTGAGTTAATAACTGACATGTATATAACCACTTATAAATACCCTGCACCATTCATATCTAACATTTAGCAAATAAAAACAAAGGATGACTAGTTATATATGAATTTCAGGTGAGCAATGCATTTTAAATGCAGCTACATCACTACCACTTCAGCACTGAGAGCAAAGAGTTACTAATCATGGCCTGAAATGCAGAGAGCCAGTGGTACTTAGTGCACTACCCTCCATCGGAAGTTACAAAGCGATCCACCCTCAGCTTTACCAGAGACTAGAGCTTCCATGTGCTGAATACAATGTTGTATGACCGTATGTGAATATGTTTGAGTATGTTTGACATTTTCTGGTTTCATTTTCTCTCAGGTTCTAAGCACTTTGATGATGTATGCATCCAACATGAATATTTCTTTCAATGGATCCTAGGTGGGAATTTGTACGATTGAAGTAACATACTGTTTTTTATTTGAAGTGGACACTGTTGTACTAAGAAGAATAACAAAAACTCTATAAATATTTCCTAGATAAAGCCCATCTGTGGGCTCAGACAATCTTTGGTATAACAATATTTTTGACTCCTGACTTTCCCAGGTGTGGAAAAACCCCAATTATTTCTAGTGCTATCAGTTGACTTAATAACAATACGTAGTTCAAACTCCTGTGCTATTTGATATTCTAATGTTTTTATTTTAGCAGCTTCATCTTTCTGGTTATTATAGCTTGGTAGTACTAGAGTCAGGAGTTCTGATGCTGTATTCTGGAACGTCTACAAAAGCACAGGAATAGCATGTCCTCTGGAGTCTAATAGACTACCCCCTCATACACAACCACATGGTTCTTTTTTTTTATTTAGTTTCACTCCTGACAGCCTCTTAAGGTTTTCCCATGTGAAGTTCCTGTCTTTACTGTTTTGTAAACGAATTTTTGATAGCTTTGGGTTTTCTGTTATTTTCATAAAAATGACCTTTTAGAGCCAAATTGTTTTATCATCTGCATCTTATCAATGTATGCCTTGTAGTGCAGCTGTTTTTTTTTTTTTTCTTCTCATTTTTTTTATTAACTTGAATATTTCTTATATACATTTCGAGTGTTATTCCCTTTCCCGGTTTCCGGGCAAACATCCCCCTCCCCCCTCACCTTCCTTATGGGTGTTCCCCTCCCTACCCTCCTCCCATTGCCGCCCTCCCCCCAACAGTCTAGTTCACTGGGGGTTCAGTCTTAGCAGGACCCAGGACTTCCCCTTCCACTGGTGCTCTTACTAGGATATTCATTGCTACCTATGATGTCAGAGTCCAGGGTCAGTCCATGTATAGTCTTTAGGTAGTGGCTTAGTCCCTGGAAGCTCTGGTTGCTTGGCATTGTTGTACATATGGGGTCTCGAGCCCCTTCAAGCTCTTCCAGTTCTTTCTCTGATTCCTTCAACGGGGGTCCTATTCTCAGTTCAGTGGTTTGCTGCTGACATTCGCCTCTGTATTTGCTGTATTCTGGCTGTGTCTCTCAGGAGCGATCTACACTTCTGCACTTCTTTGCTTCATCCATCTTGTCTAATTGGGTGGCTGTATATGTATGGGCCACATGTGGGGCAGGCTCTGAATGGGTGTTCCTTCTGTGTCTGTTTTAATCTTTGCCTCTCTCTTCCCTGCCAAAGGGTATTCTTGTTCCCCTTTTAAAGAAGGAGTGAAGCATTCACATTTTGATCATCCATCTTGAGTTTCATTTGTTCTAGGCATCTAGGGTAATTCAGGCATTTGGGCTAATAGCCACTTATCAATGAGTGCATACCATGTATGTCTTTCTGTGATTGGGTTAGCTCACTCAGGATGATATTTTCCAGTTCAACCATTTGCCTCAACAATTTCGTAAAAGTCGTTGTTTTTTGATAGCTGAGTAATATTCCATTGTGTAGATGTACCACATTTTCTGTATCCATTCCTCTGTTGAAGGGCATCTGGTTCTTTCCAGCTTCTGGCTATTATAAATAAGGCTGCGATGAACATAGTGGAGCACGTGTCTTTTTTATATGTTGGGGCATCTTTTGGGTATATGCCCAAGAGAGGTATAGCTGGATCCTCAGGCAGCTGTTTTTATGTGGTTTTGTTTAGGAGTACACTAGGCTCCATTTGCCCGTCGCTTAGTGTTTTTACAGATTTGCTAGTGAACTAGCTCAAGTTGTGTTATTACAGTCTGACAGTAGCAGGGGACTCTGCAAGCCAGTGCAGATGGCTGGCTGGCACGTGTTGAGCTTGGCCAATAACCAAGACTTGTGCCCTGTGCCAAGTTGTTTGTTCTCATTCTGCCTCAGTTTCCTTATGTGGAAATAAAGATGATGATAAAATCTGCCTGTGACTAGAGATTAGAGGAGTTTTGTAAATTATTGAGAGTGATAGCGTGCCTACACTAACCCAGTGTTAGAAGAATGGGTTTGGTTGTTGTTGTTACTTTTCTTAAGTGAACTTTGTGTTTCCCTTGAGCATTAAAGTCAAGCTTGAACAGCCGTCTAATAAAATGTACACATATTGTTCTGACATTTTCTTTCAGAAATGTTTAATGTTAAGATGAACTTTAGCTTCTCCAATCCTAGTTGCTTCTCATCTATCGCCCACTGTAATTTCGTAGTTCTGGGAGTCATATTGTGTTGTCTGTTGTAAAATTTGTCTCAGACGTAAAACAACTTCTACATCTGTAAGCTTAAATAACTCGTGCTGCTCATTTAAGCATCTGGCATGTCTTAGGGATTTAGCCTACGGTCATCTCATTTGTTAGTCTCCTCTCTGAGCTCTGAGAGGGTCTCTTGCTTGAGCTTGTCTTTTGTTTGTTTCATTTGGTCTCCTTGCTTCTGTACCCAACAGGCCATGTACTATTCATTTGTAATTGTACTATCAAATTTGTATTGTTTTAAATCATATTTTCTGTGTGGACTGTTCCCTTAGCTTTGAAATGGATAGTCTCATAAATTCAGTTCTTGAGTTTGGGTGTGAGTTCAAAACTGCAAAAGTACAAAGCTACAAAACAACAACAACAACAAAAAAAAAAAAACCCAAAAAACAAACAAACCAAAAAACAGGGCTAACATGAGCACACCTTCACCTTTTCTTGCTAGGAAAAACGGCAATAGTTTCAAGGATATCATGACTTTATTACTATAATAAATCACAGAGAGTGATTGTGTGTGTGTGTGTGTGTGTGTGTGTGTGTGTGTGTGTGTGTGTGTGTGTGTGTGTAGGGTTGCAGAAGGCACAGTGGATGAACTATAAATTGAGTTTGAGGTCTGGGATTTCCCAGATATATTAGAATATGAAGGAACAATAAGAACTGTCCTTGTACTTCAAATACCAACTCAGTTCTTCAAGGTGGGAAATTACATTTGAAAAAGTGATATGCCAGGATGCCTGGAATGGTCTTAATTGAAGAGAATTTTCTCATTTGGCTTGCTTTTGTACATTAATGTTACATGCGGTCACTGTTTGCTTGTTGAAACACAGGCAATTAAAAACAATCTCATCTCTGTTGTGACATATTTTTGAAATATTTATTTCCTTGTTCATTCATTAAAGAAGTAATGAATTCTTGGAGTAGTTTTAAAACTGTGATTTAATTCATGATGTTAACTATTGCCACTAATCTAAAGGATATGTGCCTTGTAGGACTTTAAGTAATACTTAAATACTTTAAGTATTTAAATATTTAAAGTACTTAAATGCTTTAAGTGAATAGAAAGTATTTTAATGATTATTTCTTTTTTTTGTCAGTGATCACCCATGCCTTTTAGATGGAAATAATAATAATAATTTTGGATAATAATAATGGATAATTTTGATACCATCTTCTCTTCAATTCTTCATATTTGTCAGATTTAGAGAAATTTTAATCCAGCAACATGGCAATGGATCACATCCAAAGACCTTCTTGGTCTGTGTGATCCTGCTGGATTGCAGACAGGCCACACATTTTTAATCCCGCTGGTTGGACTATAGACATGCCCTTAGTACACACCTTTAATCGCAAACAATGAAGTTAAAGTTAATTTGTAGAAGGAAGCAGCCATTTTTGAAAGTGGTGGCTAATTGAAGGGCAGACAAAGTGATGAATCAGAGAAAGATTTAACAGAGTCAGAGAAAGGATATGCTTAACTCTGGTGAGGACAGGGAAGAGAGAGTTCAGTGCAGTGGATGTGAATCAGTTCAATCAGTGTAGTTCTTGCAGTGCAGTTGGGTTCAGTCTTTTCGTGAGTTGCATTAGTTTGTATAATTCATTCAGTGCAGTTGAAGCCAGAGAGTAAGAAGGAGCAATGCAATCCATGGAGAAGCAGAGAGCAGCCAGTTTGAATCAGTTAGCTTGGAGAGGAGTTTGAGTCAGAACAGCTGATAATTGAAACAGCCAGCTAAAGTTCAGAAAAAACTAGAAAGGATGAGTTTATTCAGCAGTCAGCCTCTGAGATCACAATTACGTTTGGTGAATGAATGACACATTTATAGTCACAGTCAATGATTATTAATGAAAAACATGCAGCGTATATGTTATATATAATGTAAAAAGTGGTTTGTTGAATACATAATTTAATTCTTACATTTTTTTCAGATAATGATGGAAGGAAAAAATCAAGCTTTCAGTATAGAAAGCCGAACTCTTTTGTATGAACTCCTTTGTGCTCTCATCAACCCAAAGCGCAAAGACACTAGGGGATTCAGCCATTTTGCGGAGGTGGCTGAGCATTTTGCCTTTTCTCTTCTGACGGATGTTGCCTGTGGGTCACCTGGTGAGAAGTAAGTATTTTGTAAAATTGTCAGTGCCTGAATGTATTTCCTCATGGCTTGCAAGCAGTGAGTGCAAGTGGACATCAAGATGATACACAGAGTATCGGTTAGTGCTTTGCCTCTGTTGGTCAATGAATCCAATTATTAGAAGAAAATCGCAGCCCCAGCAAGAAAAATGAATGTGTACGATCAACACAGTGCTTCTGTTTAAGAGCATCTTTAAGAATAAAATATCATCTTGTGTGGCCCTGCATTTATTCAGGGAGTGGAAAACACATCCTGAAGAGAAAGAACACCGACTCCCAGCCTTGTGCGGTGACTTTTGCTACCCGAAGTCCCAGATGTTTCTCCCACTGGGAGACGTTTCTCAAAGTTTAGGGATTTTTTTTTTTTTTTGTGGCTGCAGTTCTACAGAAGGAAGCTAACAAGAGAAAGAAAATAGCATGTGACTCATGGTCATTATTAACTACATCACTAACTATGTAGCCATTTGTTAATATTTTTGTGTATAGTGATATAAAAATTACATTCATAATCTAAATGGGATTATTATAGTCCAAAGACCTCAAAGTATTTTATTTTGTTTTGACAGCCTAAAATCCACTGACATTAGAATATGGGCAGAAATTAAAATCCCACTTGATTTCCATGTTGCTGATCTACACTACCTGAAAACAATAAATGTCATTTTATTGCTATTTAATAGGTAGTGGTTTAAGAATATTTGTATAAAAACCATCAACTTTATTATTTATTTTCAATAAAAATTGTCATCAATGTCTAGGAAATCTCAATAAGCTCGAGTAATTTCAATAATGAACTCTGTCAAACTAACAAAGAAATCATAATTATGATTATATAAACCTCAGAATATTAGGTTTTTGGTTGTAGACACATGAAATTCAAAACAAAAATTACATATAAAAGACAAGGTATAAAATACAGAGAACATTGATGATATTAGTTATATCCTTGCTAAATCCAGATTGCATTAAATTGAATAATGTGGGTGGCTATTCATAGTTAGAAACAGAGCAATACTGAAAAGTGTATAAGCCTCATGTATAAAAGTTGGTGTATAGAGTATGTATATTTTATGAATCGCCATTTTAGGTAAGCTATTGAAAGGTATAGTTGGGGCTCATTTTTTTTTTTTTTGGAGCTGGGGACTGAACCCAGGGCCTTGTGCTTGCTAGGCAAGTGCTCTACCACTGAGCTAAATCCCCAACCCCATAGTTGGGGCTCTTATGATTCATATTTACAGATTCAGAAACTGAGGGCTACGGTCCTGCTCACCTTGACAAATTTCAAATAAGCAGTTCGTGGTGAGTGTCATGCTCAGCCATAGGCCTGCTTAATTTCACACTCCCTCCTGACTACCAGGCTGTGTGGTCACAAGAGTGTAATGAAAACACACTTTCAGCTCAGCATTGCATTACAAATCCATGCCAGGGTATGGGGAAGTTGGGAACCATCCCACATCTCCTTGTACTCCTTTAAAACCTGCTAATGGGTGCTAGGGAGTGATATTTTCCTAGTGGGAAAATCATCAAAGAATCAGAAAAACCTCACAGGAGCCTCTTCCAGTACATCTTCTCTCTAATCCTTACTATGGTTCCTAAATGTCCACCTGAGGTAATGCTGGACAGTTCACACTTTGTGCCGTGTACATACGTCTAACCCTGGCTACAGAAAGTTCTGACATGGATTAGTTGTTTGCATTGAGACCACAGAATGTGCTTGGGATGTACCGTGTGTGTGTGTGTGTGTGTGTGTGTGTGTGTGTGTGTGTGTGTGTGTGCAAGGGGGGGAAGGGAGAGAGAGAGAATTTTGATATATTCTCATTATATATTTTCATATATATTGAGGAGGGCACTGAAGAACAGAAGAAAGTAAAAATGGAGGGAAACTTCAGAGGATAAGAGCTAAGAGAATATGAAGGATGAAATCCAGGCAGGAACACAGAAGCATGGCACGTTCGAGGTAGAAGCTCATAAGAGCTGTACACTGTGCATAGGATAGAAATGGCCATCACATTTGGTTTGGATTTCTGAAAGCTAAGTTAAGCATTTTGCTTGAATTCTCAACACACCACTTTGGTATCAGGTGCATCTGCTGAGAGGGGAGAATTTGGGAATTGAGCAAGAATATTATCGATGGAAACCACTTAGAAAACAACCAAAAACAATGCCAATCAGTAGTAGCTTATAGGTAGTTTCTTTGTGCCTAGCAATGGCTTCTGTCTGGGCTATAATGGTGTTTGATAGGGAGGGCTGAGCGGAGAGATTAACAAAGGGATTTTGACATGGTTGTGGAGGTATGTGGGTCCCATTACAAATGAAGGTGCTTACATAGGAGACTTGACACAGAGACATAACATTCTGGATAAATGGGTAGGTTCAAGATAGAGTATCAAAGCCAGTGACCACTACTTATTTATTTGTTCATTTACTCATTTTCATTATATTGTAAAGTTATTTTAAATGTTTTTCTTACAATATATTTTAATCATAATCTTTCACCTTCCCCTATTTTTTAGATCTTCCCCACTTCCTTACCCACACAACTTAATGTTCTATTTCTCTCTCAAAAAAATCTTACCTCCCAATCAAACCAAAACAAAATCAGAAAAGACAAAAAAATAAGCCACCAAAACAAAACAAAGAAAACAAAGAAACCAGCACACCAGAGTGTCCATATCGACTACTGCTGACCTGGTCAGCTCCAGGCCTGCCCTGCATTGTGGTTGATACAGCTGACCCTGAACACTTGAAATGCTGTCATGTAAGCCTTGGACATCTCTTGCTGTAGAGAGGACACATAGCTTCAGGAAAAGGCTCTCTTTTACTCTTTCATTTAACAATGTCTGATCCCTTCCTCATGCTGTAGGTCTTAGCAAGGTATCATTTTGATCCACAATCCATCTACATACTCTATATGCATTGTGGCTGGTAGAACCTTTAACATTGGACAGATACATCTTACAGCATTCACATCGTCTCTACCGTTTTAAAGGCCTGTTTCGTATTTATTTTATTTTGGTATCTGCTCACTAATGCAAGATGACACATCCAGGGACAGATTTTAGAGGAAATAGTTACAGATTCACATTCCTTGAATCATAAGTATCCTAAGTAAAGATTTTGCCTTAGCATGGCTGGAGTATCACTTGTACTTTAAACCAAGTCCACATGCAGTCAACTCACATTGAGATTAGAAAATAATTTAACTGAGCATAGAATCTTATTATGCCTAAGAACTGTGGGGAAAAAAATGAAATCAGAAGCATCAAGACCATTCTTTCTTACCAGCCGGATGGCTGTATTAGAAGGTTCTGATGCGCTAGGAGGCAGGCGGTAGACCTAGGATGAACACCCAGCTGTGGACGTATATCCTTCATAACGTATATCCTTCATAATTCTAAATGAAAATAAAGGGTCCACTCTGAATATTCGCTCTTCAGTCTGTGAATGAGACAGAAAAGGACCTTTCAAGCCACAGAGTGTATTGTGATAACCGTGTCACAGCTTCCAGATTCTCCTGGTGTAGGTTACAAAAAAGATCAGGCAAAGGGATGTGGAAAGATGTACGGATCACATGCAAAGCAGAAGCAGACGGCTTTTTAGTGTTGGGGTCAGTGCTGTCATTCTTCTTCATGAAGAGAAAATTCTCACTTTCAGCATTACAGCAAATTCAACTGGATATCTTGATACAAATACCTGCCAACTCAATAGAGACTCGTTTTTCTCTTGTAGAAGCAAAACCGTCCTTGACAGTTGCCCGTATTTGTCAATCCTGGCCCTTCACTGGAGCCCTCAGCAAATCAATGGACACAGGTTTGAAGGGAAGGAAGGTGATTACATTCAAATTCCAGAGAGGTTACTGGATGCTCCTGAGCCGGAAGTGTCGGATGGGAAAAATGCGTGCGCATTAGTCCAGTTTGTGGAGTACAGCAGCCAGCAGTGGTTTGTAGCAGGAGACAACCTTCCTGCCCTGAGAGACAAGGTAACTTCTCATTTCTTAAAATGGAGTGATATTTTATCTAATTTTATTTCTTTTTTATTAGATTTTTAATTTATGTTTCAAATGTTATCCCCTTCCACTGTTTCCTGTCCATAAACACTGTATCCTATCCCCCGCCCTTCTTCTATGAGGGCGTTTCCCCACCCTCCCACCCACGCCTTCCTGCCTCCCTGCCCTGACATTCTCTACACCGGGCATCGAGCCTTGGCAAGACCAAGGGCTTCTCATCCCACTGGTGCCCAACAAGGCTATTCTCTGCTACATATGCAGCTGGAGCCATGGGTCACTCCATGTGTAGTTTTTGGGTGGTGGTTTAGTCACTGGGAGCTCTGGATGTTGATATTATTGTTCTTGTGGGGTTGGAAACCCGTTGAGCTCCTTCTATCCTTTCTCTAACTCCTCCAGTGGGGGCCCTGTTCTCAGTTCAGTGGTTGGCTGTGGAATTCATCTATGTATTTGTCAGGATCGGGCAGAGCCTCTCAGGAGACAGCTGTATCAGGCTCCTGTCAGTCAGCACTTACTGGCATCAGCAATATTGTCTATGTTTAGTGGCTTTATATGTATGGGCTGGATCGCCAGGTGGGGCAGGCTCTGAATGGCCATTCCTTCAGTCTCTGCTCCAAACTTTGTCTCCATATCCCCTCCTATGAATATTTTGTTCCCCCTTCTAAGAAGGACTGAAGCATCTGCACTTTGGTCATCCTTTTTCTTGAGCTTCATGTGGTCTTTGGATTGTATCTTGGGTAAAGGTATTTTATCTTATTTTCCTTCAGCAAACTTGTAACACATTTGATTAGATTTTTTTTTGTCAGGTCCATGGGAAGTGTTCTCTTTTCATAAGCCATTTGTAGAATTTTTGGCTTCAAATGTAGGTGGAAATGTTTACTTTATGTTTTGTGGTGTGTGTGTGTTCACCCTGCTATAACATCTTAGCACCTCCCTATCTTTTAAGGAAGCCTGCCTGGGATCCAGTGGGTATTGCCAGCTACAGATTAAAAAAGTGGAGTTGGTGGAACTAGGCTGTAACAGTGAAGAGCCAGTCAGGGTCTGACGTGAGCCAACTAGCGGGACTGAAGAGAACACTGCAGGCATTCGGTGCCTGAGAAATGGAGTCCAGTTCTGACCAGCAGACTCTGTTGTAATATTAATTGGAAAATTATCATTAAGCTTCCTGTTTCTTCTGACATTATAGGTATTGTCTTTGAATGTGAAAGGTCAGAATGCACAACCCCTGCTTAACAACAATGAGGTTCTCTACAGGATTTATGCAGCTGAGCCTAGAATTATTCCTCATACATCTCTGTGTCTCCTCTGGAATCAGGCTGCTTCCAGGTAGTATTACTAATCTTTCTTTCAGTGTTTGCTGCTCCCCTGTCTGGAGGCATTGCTCCTGTTTGTACTGCACATAGACAGTAGCCTCAAGGAAGACTTCAGACTGGAGAACAGCGTCTACCATAAATCAGTAACAAAAATAGTCTAGCATCATTCAAATGAGGACTCTATTAATAGAGAATTCTGCGTGCAGTATCGTATTCTTTCTTCGTTATAGCTATTCTCAAGGGCTATATTATGAGTTCTGCTCAGGTTAGATAACTTTTTGAACTTATCTGTTAATTTGTTACACTTTAAAGGAAGTTTCTTTCTCCATCCCTGCCAACTATGGTTCAGTGTCTGAACCTATGTTTAAAGGGATCAATAAGGTTTAAGAATTTTTGTTCACTGCTATCTTAAAGCCCATTTGGGGAATAAATCCAGATAATAGCATAAACAAGAGGTTGAGTGAGACTCTTTGGCCTCTGGGTGAGGTTCCTGAAGAACTTACTATCACTCAAACTTTGGTCAGTGCTGTGTATGATCCAGTTGTGTTGGGAGAGGAGTTAACTGTCTATGTCAGCCATGAGATTTAGTTTATTACTGAAGTTTAGGCTGACAGGAAAACCAAACAATCCCTTTGGTTAGTTTCTCTGCAATAAAACAATGCTCTCTCATGGTGGTGAACAGTAACATTGAGCAGTGGCTTTTAGCAACATGATTGGGAGGGTAAATAACCAAGTGTGTTGCATTGCTAAGCTGAGGTGTTCAGTGGGATAGATATAACAAAGACATCTGCAACATTCATTTCAAAATAATGGGTTTAACAGTCTACTCCATAATAATAATAATTCATAAAAATCGCTAGTCCTCAGTATCTAATGAATAATGGAAGTTTCAAGATGACGTTTGCATTTCAAATTGGGAAGGTTTGCATCATTAGAAAAACAATGGGATCAAGACTATTGAAAGGAATGTATTCAAGAAGCAGCCACTGATTGACAGTCAGTGAGATGAACTTCACTGAGAGAAGTACTGGAAGTTCCTTATAAAATGTATTTATGATGCATGACTCAAAATGCAAACAAGAAAATATGTGGAAGGAATCATAGTTAACATATGTGTTAGTTACTGGTCTTTTGCTATGATGAGACACTAAGATCAAGGCAACTTACAAAAGAAAGTATTTCATTTGGGACCTGCTTACAATTTCAGAGGGTGAGAGTTGATGGTCGTCATGGGAGGGAGCATGGCTACGAGCAGGTTGCCATGGCACTGAAGCAGAAGATGGGAGTTTATATCTTATCTGTAAGATGGAGAGAGAGGAAAGAGGAGAGAGGGGAGAGGAGGAAAAGGGAAAGGAGGAGAGAAGAGAGAGAGGGGAGAGGAGAGGAGAGGAGAGGAGAGAGAGAGTGTGTGTCTGGGTCTGGGACGGGCTTTTGAAACCTTAAAGCCCACTCCTGGTGGCACACCTCCTCTAACTAGGTCACACCTCTTTCAATAAGGCCACATCGCCTTAATCATTGTCAAACAGTCCCACCAATTAAAGGCATTTCAAATATATGAGTCTATGGGGTTAGCTCTACACACCCAATGGCTATTGTACTGGCTGGCTATGTCAATTTTACACAAGCTGGAGAAATCAGGCAGTAAGCAGCCTCAATTGAGAAAATGTCTCCATAAGATCCAGCAGTAAGGCATTTTCTTGATTAGTAATCAATGGGGTGGTAGTCCGTGGTTCTATAAGAAAGGCTGAAGAAGCCAGGTAGAGCAAGCTAGCAAGGTGCACTCCTCCGTGGCCTCTGCATCATTTCCTGCTCCAGGTTCCTGCCTGCTTGAATTCCTGTACTGACTTCTTTTGGTGATGAAAAGCAGTGGGGAAGTGTAAGCCACATAATTCCTTTCCTCCTCAACTCCCCTTTCAGTCATGGTGTTTTGTTATAGCAATAGAAACCCTAAGACAGCTGTCTGTTCTGTGAGGAAACACAGCACAAGCCATGGCTCTATGGTCTGTTAGGATCCGTACACACCATGGCTACACTGATCTGTCAGGATTCACACGTGGCATGGCTATGTAGAGCAGTGGGAGATCTTAAATGACAGAGAAGAGCAAACTTGCTCTAGGATGGGTAAGGCGTCTACACCACTGCTAGGAGGGCTAACTTCCCCAGTACAGCAAATGACCTGGCAGGTGTGGCTGCTGTGTACACTGCTTCTTAAAGGTGTCTTGGTGGAATCTGTTAGGTCATGTCCTGGACAAGATGTTCCCTCCAGTGTTTCTTCTGGAAAATGTAGTTTGCTCAAGTCTTGAGTAAAGAACATTTAATTTCCGCTAGTTATTTTTCCTTTTAAAACAACCTTAACATCTTTGAAATATTATTGAAAGACCAGTGACTATTGTGTTTTGTTCTAGCTGGTTGTCCGACAGCCAGCTTTGCAAAGTGGTTGAAGATGCTGCGGACTACGTGGACTGCGCCTGCTCACACATGTCTGCGTACGCTGTCTACGCTCAGACTGACAACTTGGTGTCGTACAACGAAGCTTTTTTCTCTGCTGGCTTTATATGCATCTCAGGTCAGTGGCAGGGTTTCCAAGTCATGCATTTTAAATCTACACGAGAGTGAAACTTTCCCACAGTTCTTGGGTGTATGTAAAATATGAATGTACTCTGATGCATCATTATTCCATTGTTTCCATCATTAATGAACACAACCGGTGTTTATGGAGGACGGCCTCTGTTAACTCATGAACAGTATGGGTTACAATGTAAGATGGAGGCTAGATCATTAGAAAGGGAACCATTTCTGGTGTATTGTACCTTAGAACTCAGACTCTACAGCTAGAACATTGTGAGGATATAAGTCAATAAATATAAAGATTTTGTAATTTCATTAAAATAGTCTACTCCATCAGTTGATTGGCAGTCTACAACTTTGGAACTCTAAACATATCAACTCCTATGATAGAAATTATCTTCCACTCAACATATGTCGTCCCTCTTTTTATTGTAGTGATAGGAACTTGGACTTTATTAATATCTATCAAACTGTATCCATACAACCCAGTTATAGACTTATTCTCCTGTGCGGTGCAGTGTGGTGAGAAGTGTGAGACATCTTTACACTTCTTCAGGCCTTACTTCCCCTTTGTTTGCCTCCGCTTTTACCCCTGTAAAGCATCCCATACGTTTTCTCTAGGAACAGTAAGTTATACACATAGCTTGGTATGAGATAATGACTAACTGTAACCTTGCAGCCAGATTACCTTAGTTCAAGCCCTGATTCTGTCATTGGCTAGTTGTAGGAACTGGAGTAAATTACTGATTTTATGTGTCAATATGCCACAGAATTCCCACCCTCAATATACGTGTGACTACAAGTCATCCTGCATTTCAGGGTGGTAAGTATATTAACTCATGCACCTCTGATATTCTGCTTTCTTGATGATTTGTCTCTTATTGAAATGGATTAGTTTTAAATACATTGAACCAATAATCCACCTAGTAGACTTTATCCATCTGTTTGGAGATAAAGTCAGTAAGTAATTAGTATTTTTGGCTGTAGTTGTTAAGTGTTTTCAGTAGAATTTAATTTTATGTAGTCATAATTTTCCTTATGATATGTGACATTTGAGTCAGGTTCCATCACAAAAGTTAAAGAACCTCCTATTCATAAAATCTTTCATTTAAAAGATGGATGACTTTTCTTGCCCAATAAATTCTTCTAGGTGAATATAGTTCCAAAATCAGAGGGAGACTTGTACTTCAATGATAGCAGAGTTTCAAGCAAAGAAACTTCATAGAATAGTGAAATAAATTCTTAACTATATTGAAATAAAAATCTGGATATTATTTTACAAACAAATTGAAGTGCTGCTGTGCCCCCCAGGCATTCCCTGCTTTATACAAACATTGAACATGCCAATTTTCTGTAGACACGGCAGAAATGTGAGCATGTCCTAGGAGGTCTGGTACTGTGTTTTATATCTTGGTGAGAAAAGGCAACATTGACCTGCTCATGCTCTTGAGATCCTAAATGCCAGCATCCACATTTGTGCCTTTGACTTGGGATCAGACTTTGAAATTATGATTTTGATCCCTCTCATATTCAAGATGTTTGACAAGTACGGCTCTAAACTCCTGCCTCTTTTGCCACCGTTTTCTCTTCTTTATAACCAATGCCCATACCTCTGCTGGGCCTTCAGGAATTAGAAAAGACAGCCTGTTGTTTCTTACATACACATAAAGTATAGTTTGGGTGAGGCCAAATGGAATGGCTCTGGTTTGGTAACAGCTGATCCGTTTCATGAGTGTAGTAATGCACGCATTCACAGGCGCTGGCCTCTTTGTTTGTTTTACTCATAATAAATCCCAGGACTTCTCTGTGAGGACATCTTGCAGTTCTGTATCATGGTCTAAAGCAGGAGGGTTGAAATGTTGACAGGATGAGATGCCAGTGAAGGGGATAGAGGCTTAGAAACCCACAATTTAGAGAAGGGAAGTGGGGAGGATCCACCTGGAAGTTCCCAGGTTTACCCAATACAAGAAAAGGAACCCAAGGCCATTCCTTGAAGTGAAATAGATAAAAAGAGAAATGCAATAAAAAGGGTGTGTTCTCTGGCTCCCCATGGAGGCGACTTGGGAGAAGTGTACATTAAGATGGCTTTGGCTGTCAATGCCAAAATCCGGTATAATTATTAATAAGACCAGCCAGGCTTGAGGTGCAGACATGACAGTGATTACAAATCCTCCTGGACTTTCCTTAAGCTCTTAAGATCCCATCAAAGATGACTGTCAGGTTGGACTTTTTCCTGACTGCATTCTTAACAAAGTTGTATAATCTTATAGCCTTAGTGAGATCCTGCAGCAGTCACTGGGGACTTCTTTTCTGCTTTAACTGAGTGAGCTCACTCATACTGGTGCATCTGTAGTTCAGCATCCTGTGATGCAAGTGAGTCTGCAACGTTAGAGGCGGAACGGACCTCATATTGGCGTCACTTGCCTTAACACATTTCCCAAACTTAAGTGTCCTTTGTTAATTGACTAATTCTTGTATCTACTTAAAATGAGATACTAAGTGTGTGAATGCCAACACAATGCCAATTTCATAATAAATAATATGCAAGTAGCTAGATTCAAGCCTTATAGGTTAAGAAAGTTAATAAAAATTATTTGAAGATGACCATTCTTTTGTTCAATCTTGTATAGAATGGCAAAATTTTCATGGTGTGCCTTTTCCCCCCTGCTGAAAGCTGAAATACTGATAAATTTTCAAGGTGATAAAAACCAGCCATCCCTGAAAAGATTTCTGGTAGTAACAAAAGTCATTGTGAGACACCTCAGAGTATACACAAGGGTGTGAGGGTGGGGTGTCCAGAGAAACAGAGCCTCAGTAATCAAGAAGTTAAATCTGAACACAGTTGCATTCAACTCACAATTGTTTTCCTAAAAAGTGTTGGCTTTGAAACTTTTGGTCAACTTCCTTTAGAAACATCAAGTTCAGATTTTCAGAAACCATTGTCTTGAGAGACCTATTATGATTGTTGGAGGAGTGTGCTATCAAAATAATTTTATTCAATTAAATGATATCTTATTCCCAAGGAAAAACTTTAAAAATGCATAGAATTTTAAGAACAAGAGTTTGAAGGCATAAATCAAGATGAAAAAGAAGCCACTTAGTCCTAAACTGCTTGGCTCAGCATAAGGATGATAGGTTTAACCAGCGGTGTCTGCAGAGGAGTTTTATTTCGCATGAGTTGAGCTGGACATAAGAGGAGGCTGCTGACACCGTCTCACCTTGACTTAGTCACCAGAATGAACAATTAGGCTCCTTCTAACACCGATGTTGAAATTCAACCTCTTCACCTTTACCAGTGCTGCTCAGACCCTGCCTTACGTCATCACCTTACGTCATCACCTTACTGATGCTGCTGAGACCCTGCCTTACATCATCGCCTTACCAGTGCTACGATCCTCATACTTTGCCTTTTTCTGGTGTGGTCTCAGTTGGCTGTAGCACCTTTAGCATGAACCTGCAGTGTCCAGGTGTGGAAAGGGAGACTCCACCTTAAGAGCAATGGAAACTGTTACAAAAGTCACCTAGAATGCTGTCCTGACATCTCTTTGACCAAATCATGTTCAGTGAACATTCATAAGTCAGTCTCTGGAATAGAAGGCAAGCAAAATTGCATACGATCCCCAGGAGACCAGCCAGTGCCCACCTTGCCGAGTATGGCTGGACACAGTACCTGACATACAGTGTTTTCTAATCCTATTTCTTGTTGAAAAAATAAGAAACTCCCAAAGTGCATTGCAAAAAAGTGTGTCATCTTTGTACATTCAAACCATATTATCTTAGTCACTACAATATAAATTCTTTTGAAGTGTAATGTATTCTTTCCTCACTCAGGAACAATTGACAGTTCTCTGCAACAGGGCTTTCTCTGATGACTACAATGTTTTATGCTGTCTAATATGTGATATACTGGCCACCGGTGGTCATGCGTCCTTGAAATATGACTGAATTTTAAATTCTATTTCATTTAACATATAGAAATTTAAATTACTTCCCCAGGCCAGTATCTCTTGTGCTCAGGCTTAACTCCTTCATTATCAAGGCTCTTGTCTGTCTGGCTACAGCATCCCTCTCCTACCACATGGACTTATGTGCTCTAAGGTGCTTCTCGCTGACCTGTGTTCCCACTGGAGACCTTCAGTTGTCTTTTGTTCTCCTCCTTAGCTCATCAGTAGCACTAATCAAAGTTTGCATGGAGGCAAAACTTAAAGACGTATCAACCCAGTGGTGTTTGTAACAAAACAATAGAAAACCTACAGGCAGCAAGAGGTAGGAAGGTGAGAAAGAACAAAGTCAGCGAGTTGATACTGACTTACTGATGACGTAATTGTAAGCTGATCTCATTAGGATTCATCTAGAGGAAGCAGGGACAGGGAGAGTGATAGACAGATACCTGAAAATGCAAAACTTATAAGTATTTTAAAGAAAAGTTTGTAGGAAATGTTCTAACATTTGTCTTGCATTGGGCTAAATTAAAGTTTTTCCCATCTGTAGAATATACTGAGCAACGATGTCTCCTGGCACTGTCTGCTCACATACAAACATATTTATATTCACATAAATATATTCATATACCCCAAACTTGTATGTACATAGAAGCTCTTTGGTCACGTTGGATAGCAGCAAAGGGCAGAGCTCTGCTTCAGATTTGCATCCTACCTAAGTCACGTTATGTGCTCTATAGCGTCATCAACGTTACTAATTTGTGAACAGTGCCGTTTCTCCTGTCCCTTCTTTCAGTAGGAAATCATTTGTGTCAGTGGATCAAGTGTAGGCTCTTTCTCCTCCAGCCTAATCTATAATCAATAAAAGAAAGAAATACTGCTCAGCAAGCAGACTGTTTCTCTACAGAATTGCCAGAAAAGAAAATTTTAAGACAGTTGAGTGCTTATTTAGGCATTATATGGAGTTGTTATAGTTTGTTATACTTTATTTTAGAAATTCTATCATTATACATTCTATGTTTATGATTTGAATATTTATATTAAGGAATTTAAGCTAAGGAACTGCAATTAAAATATTTCTTTGTAAATGTTAAGTATATATACTGAATATAAATACTCATTTACCAGACTGGGGAAAGGTTACTTTCCTAAATTTGTATATTAGTTTTAGTGCTTTAGATAGTTGAATTCATATGTAGTGATCTGGAAACTCAGTAACTAAAATATTTATTTCTTTAAAGCTTAAGTATTCTAGATCATGTCCAAAGTTTGATCAGTTTGCTTAGAGCACAGCTGAAGATTCTCAGCAGAGGAGAATTCTTCGTTGAAAGAATAGACCAGTGTTCTAACTTTCATACTGCTGTGATAAACCTAATGTGACTTGCAGAGCAAAGTGTTGGTTGCAGCTTAGAGCTCACAGTCCACCATGAATGAAAGTCAGGGCAGGAGCTCACGGAGAGAAGCTGGAGGCAGAGGCCATGGTTTCCTGCCTTGCTTCTCCATTGCTCAGTCACTCAGCTTCCTGTTTTGACTGACCCAGTACTCCTCAGAGCAAGGCTCTCCCATATCAATCTTTATCAAGAAGATGCCTCCCACACTTGCTTATGGGCCAATCTGATGGAGACATCTTCTCATTTAAGCTTACCCCTTGCCCTCTGGCTTGTGCTAAATTGAGATAAAAACCTAACCAGCACAGCCAGATAACTGCCAAACAGTGCCTAAAGCTAAGACTATCCAGCCCGCTCTCCCGTCTCTGGTTTTGAATCCTGAACTAAAACCAGGGGCCGTGGTAGCATTTTATTGAAGCTTTGTGTGTTTCTCAGTTTGTCAAGCTTAATTATACTAAACTTCTGTGATGGAGCAGGAATATGATGGAGACTTTATCTCCAAATTTAGGGAAAAATCTTTATTGTATTTCTTTATTATTGTATTTCTTATGACATACAGTGGCAGGAAGCGTGTGCCTTCCTCCCTTGGCATCACAGCTTTGCCTTCGGTTGTTACCATTCATCCAGGAAACTTGCAGGCGATACCTGTTTGTCATCGCGTGGTTTATGAGGAGAAAACTGTAGCTAGCACTTGCTTTTAAGCCAGTGTATTGTGTACACACATAAGCACACGACCGGAGTGGATTTAAGCAGCTTGTGATTATCCTAGAGACAGGGAGGACAGGTTAGTGCGTTGTGAGCAGCAGGCCCAGTAGTGGAGAAAGGAGAGCTGCCACAGCGGATATGACTACCTAGTCTGCAGAAACACAGTCATCTGGGTGGCCTGGCTCCGAGACAGCCCGACCCCTGCGTGCCTGCCCCAGGACTTCGTGGCACTTGTACTAAGAGTGGATTGCTCTTGCCTTCCTGGAGGAGTTTCTAGATGAGAAGCCTTCTTCCTCATCTCAGGGAGTCTCTATTGTTTTCCTGAAATAGAAATTATAATTAAACTATTTCCTCTAAAATGAGGTCTGAGGGGGCATTTCTAAACATAAGACCAAGTCCGAAGACCCCATGTTGGTATTTTGTTGATGCTTAATTCTTATTTTTTGCTAACATGTGGTTTACTCTAAAAGCTCACTCTACAATTTCAGCAACTATTTGGGAGAACCAAATGTGAAATTATTGCAATGTCTCGAATGTCAAGATGGCATTGATGTTAAGTGAGGTAATATATGAAAGCCACATGGGTAAGTGGCACATGCGTGCCAACATCCGTAAGGCTTCAGTGATTCCCACAGAAAATAAACTGACCCACCAAAATGTGTGGTTAAAAAGCCTGCGAACAAATAAATAATTACTGTTTATTAAATTACTATCTGAAAACTTTAAGGCAGAGAATATTCTCCAATAATCTGCCTTCCAGGACTGGTACAGCGGTGCTGTAATGCTCTCTGCCACCCAGGAGGCTGAAGACGAGGGACTGAAATTTCAAGACTGTAAAGACACACAGGCTTAATGATAATAATGCAAGCTAGAAGGTCAAATCTTTATACTTAACTTCATCGTGGAAGAAAGAAAACGTTTTTCCCTGGTCTTGACGTGCAGCCACAGAGGGTTAGCTGAAAGTTCATAGCTGGCCCTGCTGGAGTCATGTACCTGCTCCTGCTAGCCGAAGATTGGAAAATAAGAACCTCAGACTTTGGAGACCATTCACAGTCTGAGGCTCAGAAAGGTCTAGGTGCCTTCTACTTACTCAAGCCATTCACTCCTAAAACACAGATTTAAAATTAGGATGAGAAGCACTTAAAAAAAACAAACAAAAAAACAAAACAGGTCAGCCCACCGATAGCAACATAGAAAAAATGAAGTACTTATTAAAATATGGGTTTATTTATGACTTCCCTTTTCCATGGCAGACAACTTGTAAATCATTGGAGCATTAAAGTTCATCCCTTGGGTTAACTGATAATGTGAAGATGATCTCTGTCATGCGAAATGGAATATATTGAAATTCCAGCATAATCATTGCCAGAGTGGGTGTGCTCTGCTGTATAGGCTGGGCTTTTGTGCTTAACTGTCCCAGAGATTTTTTGTTCTGTACATATAATCTTTCGTGGATTATGAAACCTCACGTCGGCTCTTTGGTTTCCACAGGTCTCTGTTTGGCTGTTGTTTCCCACGTGTTCTGTGCTAGATACTCCATGTTTGCAGCTAAACTTCTGACTCACATGATGGCCGCCAGCTTAGGAACCCAGGTAGGAGACAGATGACACTCACCGTTCGTTATGAGACAACTGAATGTGTGCATACAGTTTTTACCAACTTAGTTGAAATTAGCTTACTTGTTTTGCACTTGAGCAATATAGAGAATAAATACAACAATAATAATAATAATATAATAATAATATCAGACCCAATATGTATATTTCTAAAAAGAATACTTTTTGAGATTATCACATAATTACATCATTGCTGTTTCAGTTCCTGTGTCCAGACTTTCCCACTGCTCCTTGCTCTCTATCAAGTTTGTGGCCTTTATTTTCAGTAATTGTTTTCAGGCTGACCATTTGCTATTGGATAACCAATTGGTGTCATCTTCTCTGGGAAGACTATTTCTTGTGCTCTCAGTGTGTGTTTGTGTGTGTGTGTGTGTGTGTGTGTGTGTGATGTGTTTTGTGTGATGTGTGTGTGTGAGATGTGTGTTTGTGTGTGATGTGTGTTTTGTGTGATGTGTGTGTGTGTGAGATGTATGTTTGTGTGTGTGTGTGATGTGTGTTCGTGTGTGTGATGTATGTTTGTGTGTGTGTGTGTGTGTGTGTGTGTGTGTGTGTGTGTGTTCGTGTGTGTGATGTATGTTTGTGTGTGTGTGTTTGTGTGTGTGTGTGTGTGTGTGATGTATGTTCGTGTGTGTGTGATGTGTGTTCGTGTGTGTGATGTATGTTTGTGTGTGTATGTGTGTGATATGTGTTCGTGTGTGTATGATGTATGTTTGTGTGTGTATGTGTGTGATGCATGTTCGTGTGTGTGATGTGTGTTCGTGAGTGTGATGTATGTTTGTGTGTGTATGTGTGTGATATGTGTTTGTGTGTATGATGTATGTTTGTGTGTGTATGTGTGTGATGCGTGTTCCTGTGTGTGTGATGTATGTTTGTGTGTGTATATTTGTGTTCGTGTGTGTGTGATGTATGTTTGTGTGTGTGTGTGTGTGTGTGTGTGTGTGTGTATGCACAGCTATACAAATGCTGTGGCATGATTGTGGAGCTCAGAGTATAGTCCCCTCATCCATGGTTCCCTCTTAACCCTCAGTGGGATCCAGGAGTCCAGCTCAGGTTTGCATAAAAGCACTTTCCTGCCTTATGAACTCGTTGGCTAATTTCTTCTTCTTGCTCTCCTTTTTACATTGAAAAAATTTTTTCACACAGTGTATTTTTTCATGGTTTCCCTCCCTCATCTTTTTCTTTGTCTTCCCCAATTCTCCACCCTTTTCACTAAATGCCTTCTTTCTCTCTCTTTAGAAAACAAAGAGGCAATAAATAAATGAAAAGATACACACACATACATAATATGTGTATACATACATACATACATACATACATACATACATACATATAAAAGAAAAGAAAAAGAAAAAGCATAAGAAGCTCAAACAAAACCCATGATAACACAACCTTGGAAACATAACATACAAGCAAAATACAGTTGAACAAAAGGTGCTGAAAGAAAGCAACGTAAGACAAAGATCTACGCGAACACCACGAGGTTTGTGTTGTGCTGACCTTCGCTGCTGGACACGGGGCCTGTCTACCTTTAGGTGTGGTTTATAGTCCAGTGAGACTCCAATGGAGAAAACTAATTTTTCCTTTTCAAGCATTTGTCAGTTGGAGGTGGCCTCTGGGTTAGCAATGGAGGTGTCTGTCCGCTCCCCCCAGTTAGCGCTGGAACCATGTCTGCTCAGGTCCAGTCAGGCACTGTTTTCTTATTTATCCATCCCTTTAGCACTTAACGCCTTTTCATTTCCTCTTCTGCACAGCTCCCTCAGCCAGACACAGGCTTGGGGTGGGAGGCTGAGGAAGTGTTTGATGAGCACGTCACCGCTAAGACTGCATGTTCCACAGTCTCTCCCTCTCTGTAATTGTCCAGATTCGTATCTCCACATTGTTTCTCATCGACTCCTGGAGGAAGCTTCTCTGAGGGTGGCTGAGTTAGACACGGATCTTTGGGCATAGCAGAACGTTGTTAGGAATCATTTTGTTGCTGCATTCCCAGAAACGTAGTATTTGGTTTGTGATTAGACACATGGCCTATCCAGTCCCCAGTTCTGGGCCACCTGAGCAGTGGGCCATGCATTCAGAGTGACTGGGACCGCTTATGTGCATGGATTCATCTCCCATGAATTCTCATTGCACAGGGTTACTAATCGAGCACAGATGTCCTTTGGTGAAGTACCAAAGGGGCTAACATGGAAAACTATCGGAAACATTGGCACTCTGTTGTGTTTTCCTGTCCCAGGAATGGCAATGTCCTTTAAATTTCATAATCTGTTTTTCAAAGAAAAATCAAGGGCTGGATTCCAGGTTATGTGTTCAAAGTTCCTGTGAAGAGTAGACAGTAGGAGCTGTTTCCCAAAGGGGCTTGCACTGAATTTGACAAGGCATTACATTACCTTATGAGGCCGTCATAACCGTCTGTTCCTGCCTTTGTTTATTGTATGTAACACAGCGGAGAACCTGCCTTCCATAGTTAGAGTTTATTTGACTGTATTCACCACCCATTTTGGTGGGCTGTTTCGGCAGCAGCATTTATATAAGATTTAATTAAGGCACCATATTATTATAGACAACTCTTCAGCATGCTAGCACACAAATTTGCTCATGTTTGGGGATGAGAAAGAAAACCAGAATCTTTATGTTAGAATATTGGCTTCTGGTTCACATTATGCTTAACATGGATTTTGAAGAAAACAATTAGTCAAGTGCGTACATTTCCAGTGTATTTTTAGAATAGACAAAACAACGTGGCATAAAATCATGTAAGGGATGATTTGTGGCAAAAAGAACTAAAAATATGTTTCAATAGCTTATTTTTACCCAATAGAATGGTTTAATTTTTCATGTCAGAAGCCATACAGTGTACAGTTGGTATAGTTTCCATAGGAAATACACAACATATTTACCAGCTGCCTGGATATTTAAAAATACTATCTAACTTAAAGTGAATGTTCGTCTCATTTGGCTAGACAAGAGATTTTTAAAGATGTGTTTTATTTTTAGCTCACAGAGACTAAGGCAGCAAGACATAGGGCCTGCCTAGGTCTGCACCAGGTCCTCTGTGTATGTTACGACTTAGCTTGGTGGCCACCTAAGAGTGTTAGTGGGTGTGCCTTGGACGCTTTTGCCTGCTCTTCGGACTGTTTCCCTCCGGTTGGGTTATCTTGTCCAGCCTTGCTATGAGGGTTTCTCCTTGCCTTACTGTTTCTTCTTTTGTCCTGTCTGGGTTTTGTCTGCAGTTTGGTTGTTTGTAGACCTCTTCTTTTCTGAAGGGAAATGGAGTGGGGATGTAGGGAGGTGGGGAAGGCTGGGAGGAGTGAAGGGAGGAAAACTGTGGTCAGGATGGATTGTATGAGAAAATAATTTATTTTCAATTAAAAACGATTTATTTTATTCTATTAATGTCTGTGTGTGGAGTGGGGGGATACGCACATGAACGCTATTATGTAACAGTGAGAAGCTGGCATTGCATTCCACAGAACTGAGTTAATAGTGGTGAGTCACCCGGCATGGGCTCTGAGAACCAAACTTGGGCGCTCTGCAAGGGCAGCAGGTGCTCTTGAGTACTAAACTGCATCTCCAGCTCCAAACTGAGGACTTTCCAAACTTGTCAGATTCTCCAAAATGAGAAAAGGAAGTGTTTGCAGAGACGCTGGCTTTGACATGACCGAATTTGAAGGAGCTTATGGGATGAGTTGTAGAATTGTACTACTGGGGCCATTACACTCCCAGCCCTGGATCTCCATTTTGGATTCTCCAGCTTTGCTAAGTAGACATCATTAGAGCTTAAATTGCCTGGAGAAATGAAAAATAATGGCCTTGGGTTGCATTCTTGTTAAAGGAGTGAAATGTCTCCAGTTACCTATAGGAGTGTGATTTGTCAATACTGGGAACACAGGCGTGCTAAGATCTTTCCTCTTCAAGACTTGGTTGATAGTCGTGTGTGTGTGTGTTAGTGTATGTGTTTGCTTGTGTGTGTGTTTGTGCACAAGTGTGTGCACACAGGTGCATGTGCGAGTGCATGTAAGGGAGAGGACTCTCATGTAGCACAGGGTGCCTTGAACTTGCTGTGTAGCTGAGGATGACCTCGAACTTCTACACTTCCTGCCTCTATGTACAGTATGCTAAGATTAAAGACCTGTGTCATAATGCTGGTTTAAGTGTTACTGGAGATTGAACCCAGGGCCTTGTGCATGCTAGGCAAACGTTACCACCTGAGCCACATCTCATTCCTCTTGACTTCATTTTGGAGGAGTATGGTACAATGAATGTGTAAGTCATGTTGTCAGGAAAATGTGCTTAAGTACGGTTGTTCTCTATTTTTAGAAACATATAGAACAGTGTATCACTAATTCACTAAATATTTTATTTACTTTATTCCAAATTCGAGGAGGATACAAAAGAATCAATAGATTGTTCTTGTATTGAAGTTACATGGGTAGGGAGGTGGAGAGAGAGGAGGGGAAAATATGTATTGCCCATGAGAATAAAAAGGCATACTCCATATTCTAAAGTGGGTTTAATGCCCATATATTAGAAATCACAATGAACCCAAAAAGATATCTACATTTATTATCACAATACATATCGAAAGAAAATTAAAGATGGCCCAAATACGATCTAGTCTTAATGTACTACGCATAAGACATGTCATTTCTGGAAGGGGTACCCTCTCAGATGAGAAGAGGAGGAGAGATGGGAAGAACTCTGCAAGGAAGGGTGGGGAGGGGGACAACATTTGGGATGTAAATAAATATAATAATTAAAAATATTTTAAAAATCAAAAAAGGAAAATATGATCAATACTCAGTTTTTGAAAAAAAATTAATTAGAAAATGGTCATGATAATGCTTTAATCTGAGTGTCATTGTAATTCTGTGAGTGGCATTGACCATAATATGCCAGCAGGTGGCAGTATAGGATTTTTTTCCTCCACCCAAAACCAGTCAGTCTTGCAGAGTAGGGGTTAGGTAAAAACTAAAGGCTCCTTTCAAAGCTTTCTTTGACCGAGCTACAGAGTGTGTGCAGCATGGCAAATACACATTTGTGGGTTTCTGGCTTTGTCTTGTGTCACTTGTATTCAAAACTGCAGTGAAGGCATTTGTAAGTTAATACCAGAAAGCTTGTTTCTACCTGTCCTTGGTAGAAATATCTTGCTACCACCCATCAGTTACTTTAAAATGCAGGGGCTACAGAGTTATTTTTCTACTGTTATGTTTATGCTAATAGTAATGTCCTACTGTTAATATAGAAAATTATGCTTATTGGAATATCGCAGACTTTTTCATATAAGATTTACATTTTAGCCGTTTATCAAGCAGGGAGTGCTTCCCTTCAGTGTCGAGTTTTGTTTTTCTCATTTATCTACTAGGAAACGCTTAAGCAGCAAGGTGTGAGAGCACTGACTTCCAGGGTGGTGGGAAACAGCTAACAGCCTTTCATGCTCTTGCCAGATTTTCCTGGGAAAAACATGCAGTTCTATCTTTGGAAGCTTTATCTCAGAATCACATTGCCCTGTGTGCCCTGAGCAGGCCGGTGGCAGGCGGGACAAAGGGCATCTTTGCCAGGCACAGCTCTCGATTCCAGAGGGTCTGTCGGGAAAAGCAACTCCCCAAATCTAAAAAAAGAACAGAAAGATAGCACGGTGTTTACTCAGATTAATACATCTTGCCAACAGGAAAACATCTGACTTCTTTGTTTCTTTTTGTCTATTTGTTTGGCTTCACTTTATCTTCTGAAACTGAATTTAAAAAAAAAAAACCCTCTGCAGAGAACTTGTATGTGCCCAATGGTGTACAAGAACCACAGAGCCTTGATACCGACTCACAGAGGGCTATGTGACTAGGTTAGAAGTTGAAACACGTGTTTTTGTTTGTTTGCTTTTTACTTTATTTTCTTTTTGTCATCCGATGGATGTGCATGAATGTTAATTTCATCTGTTTATTCTTCATGAAGGCAGAAGAGAATTTCATGTTAGCTGAGCACTGTTATTTAGAATCCAGTGAAGGTTGGGCTGTTTATCACTCTGCAGCATTCAGGAATGTCATTGTACAATGTCTGTTTCTCAGGAATGACCCAGATTGCTCACAACTACTTTAATTTAATCTTTCCTTTAATCTGAGCCCTATGTCATTTTACCTTTGAGTATCTATCCTCTTGGAAACTCTCTAAGGATCTCTGACTGCAAGACTGAAGCCAAAGCCACTTAGGATTCCAGAACACTGTCTCCTCCTTGTAGGAGAAGATCTGATCATCCCAAGTAACTTGATCTGTTGCATTGAAACTGTTAACACAAGAAAGACATGTCCAGGGCCCCAGATGCTATTAACTAAGAACTCTGTCTGTCTGTCTGCCTATCTACTATTCATCCATCTGTCTAACTATATACATACATATCTATGCATGTACTTATGTGTGTTTATATGTATGTATATATCTCTGTCTACCATCTATCTACTATCTATCTTCTATCTATCTATCTATCTATCTATCTATCTATCTATCTATCTATCATCTATTATCTTCATCAGCATCTGGCTGACTGTTATCTGTCTAGTTTAGGTCAATCGAAGCAGAGTAGGATGAAGTGTTATAAATAGAGATAGTTTTCCCTTAGCTAGAACTTTTGGCTACTCATTAATCTGACTGGATCTTGTTGACTTTACTTTTGCTAATAAAACAAGAAAAAAGTTTTGAGTTTAAATACTAGAGTCAAAACTAGATCTTTCTTTGAACTAGCCACTTAAGCAAGGCTTGTCATTCAGGAGAATATTGTGACTTACAGGTTGTGCAGATAGAAATAGATCAAACGCCTCCTAACTTCCAGCGTGAGAAGTCTGTTCAAGTTCAGATGCTGACTTGGTTATCAGAGGGCTGCCTCCTCCTGTTCGTGAAGGGCCTGGGACAGCTTGGAGCGACCTCCCCATCCATGCTACTGCTCCTCTCACTGTCACTAAGTCTATGCTACCAACCTCTTCCTGCACCCGAAAATCATCTTTAAAAAATTCATAACTTTTAATTTTATTAAAGAATAGAAAAGAAGTATTTTTTTTTAAAAAAAAAAAACACCTTTAGCCATTTATCATCCACTCATTTTGGGGAAAGTCTCTCAGGTCAACTTTTTTATCATGTGTTACATTTATAGCAAGCATGTTTACGTCTGTGTTTTTTTCGTGTGTGTGTGTGTGTGTGTGTGTGTGTGTGTGTGTGTGTGTGTGCATGCACATGCACTATCCCCATTCACAATATTCAATGAGGTGGGTCTCAATCAAACCCAGAGTCCGTCCTGACAGGGCAAGTCTTGCTAACCAGCTCGCTTCCTCTGGAGATCTCTGTCTCCACTTATGAAGGTTGGAGTTATAGGTGACCATCACGACCAGATAGCATTTGTATGTGTTCTTGGAATAGAGACTCTAATGTTGTTGGAATGGCAAGGGCTTTAACAACTGAGCCACACTTCCAGCCACTACTATTAGCTGTTTATCTTTTTAAAAATTATTTTTATTGGATACTTTTATTTATATTTCAAATATTATCTCCTTTCCCGGTTAACCATGCATAAACCCCTATCCCATCCCTCCTCCCCCTGCTTCTAGGAGAATGTTCCCCCTACCCAACCACCCACACCTTCCACCTCCCCGCTGCATTGACATTGCCCTACACTGGGGCATCAAGCCTTGGCAGGACCAAGGGCCTCACCTCCCATTGATGCCCAACAAGGTCGTCCTCTGTTGCATATGCAGCTGGAGCCATGGGTCTGTGAATGTGTGTTCTTTTCATGGTGGTTTAGCCCCTGGGAGCTCTGGTAGGTTGGTATTGTTGTTCTTATGGGGTTGCAAGTCCCTTTAGCTCCTTCAATCTTTTCTCTAACTCCTCCAATGGGGATCTTCTTGGGTCAGTGGTTTGCTGCTAGCATTCACCTCTGTATTTGTCATGCTCTGGCAGAGCCTCTCAGGAGAGATCTATATCACCTATATCACCTGTCAGCATGCAATCCTTGGCATCAGCAATATTGTCTGGGTTTGGTGGATATATATATATATATATGCTGGATCCCCAGGTAGGGCAGTCTCTGGATAGCCATTTCTTCAGTCTCTGCTCCAAACTTTGTCTCTATATTTTCTCCTATTAATATTTTTGTTCCCCCTTCTAAGAAGGACTGAAGCATCCACACTTTGGTCGTCCGTCTTCTTGAGCTTCATGTGTTCTGTGGATTGTATAATTGGGTAATCCGAGTTTTTGGACTAATACACACTTATCAGTGAGTGGATACGATGTGGTTTTTTTTGTTGTTGTTGTTGTTTGTTTGTTTTTATTTTTGTTTTTTGTTTTTTTAGTGATTGGGTTACCTCTGGATATTTTCTGGTTCCATCCATAAGCCTATGAATTTCATGAAGTCATTGTTTTTTTTTATCTTTATTAACTTGAGTATTTCTTATTTACATTTTAGATTGTTATTCCCTTCCCTGTCTCAGGCCAACATCCCCCTAACCCCTCCCCTCCTCTTCTCTATGAGTGTTCCCTCCCATCCTCCCCCATTATCGCCTCCCAACAATCAGGTTCACTGGGGTTCAGTCTTGGCAGGACCAAGGGCTTCCCCTTCCACTGATGCTCTTACTAGGCTATTCATTGCTACCTATGAGGTTGGAGCCCAGGGTCAGTCCATGTATAGTCTTTGGTTAGTGGCTTAGTCCCTGGAAGCTCTGGTTGCTTGACATTGTTGTTCATATGGGGTCTCGAGCCCCTTCAAGCTCTTCCAGTCCTTTCTCTGATTCCTTCAATGGGGGTCCCGTTCTCAGTTCAGGGGTTTGCTGCTGGCATTCACCTATGTATTTGCTGTATTCTGGCTGTGTCTCTCAGGAGAGATCTACATCCGGTTCCTGTCGGCCTGCACTTTTTGCTTCATCCATCTTGTCTAATTGGGTGGCTGTATATGTATGGGCCACGTGTGTGGCAGGCTCTAAATGGGTGTTCCTTCTGCTTCCCTATTCCCTGCCACGGGTATTCTTGTCCCCCTTTTAAAGAAGGAGTGAAGAATTCGCATTTTGGTCATCCTTCTTGAGTTTCATGTATTCTATGCATCTAGGGTAATTCAAGCATTTGGGCTAATAGCTACTTATCAATGAGTGCATGCCATGTGTGTTTTTCTGTGATTGGGTTACCTCACTCAGGATGATATTTTCCAGTTTCATCCATTTGACAATGAATTTCATAAAGTCATTGTTTTTGATAGCTGAGTAATATTCCATTGTGTAGATGTACCACATTTTCTGTATCCATTCCTCTGTTGAAGGGCATCTGGGTTCTTTCCAGCTTCTGGCTATTATAAATAAGGCTGCTATGAACATAGTGGAGCATGTGTCTTTGTTATATGTTAGGGCATCTTTTGGGTATATGCCAAAGAGAGGTATAGCTGGGTCTTCAGGTAGTTCAAGGTCCAAATTTCTGAGGAACCTCCAGACTGATTTCCAGAATGGTTGTACCAGTCTGCAGTCCCACCAACAATGGAGGAGTGTTCCTCTTTCTCCACATCCTCGCCAGCATTTGCTGTCACCTGAGTTTTTGATCTTAGCCATTCTCACTGGTGTGAGGTGAAATCTCAGGGTTGTTTTGATTTGCATTTCCCTTATGACTAAAGATGTTGAACATTTATTTCTTTAGGTGTTTCTCAGCCATTCGGCATTCCTCAGCTGTGAATTCTTTGCTTAGCTCTGAACCCCATTTTTTTAATAGGGTTATTTGTCTCCCTGTGGTCTAACTTCTTGAGTTCTTTGTATATTTTGGATATAAGCCCTCTATCAGTTGTAGGATTGGTAAAGATCTTTTCCCAATCTGTTGGTTGCCGTTTTGTCCTAACAACAGTGTCCTTTGCCTTACAGAAGTTTTGCAGTTTTATGAGATCCCATTTGTCGATTCTTGATCTTAGAGCATAAGCCATTGGTGTTTTGTTCAGGAAATTTTCTCCAGTACCCATGTGTTCGAGTTGCTTCCCCACTTTTTCTTCTATTAGTTTGAGTGTATCTGGTTTGCTGTGGAGGTCCTTGATCCACGTGGACTTAAGTTTTGTACAGGGTGATAAGCATGGATCGATCTGCATTCTTCTACATGTGGACCTCCAGTTGAACCAGCACCATTTGCTGAAAATGCTATCTTTTTTCCATTGGATGGTTTTGGCTCCTTTGTCAAAAATCAAGTGGCCATATATGGGTGGGTTCATTTCTGGGTCTTCAATTCTATTCTACTAGTCTATCTGTCTGTCTCTGTACCAATACCATGCAGTTTTTATCACTATTACTCTGTAACACTGCTTGAGTTCAGGGATAGAGATTCCCCTAGAAGTCCTTTTATTGTTGAGGATAGTTTTACTATCCTGGGTTTTTTGTTATTCCAGATGAATTTGCGAATTGTTCTGTCTAACTCTTTGAAGAATTGGATTGGTATTTTGATGGGGATTGCATTGAATCTGTAGATCGTTTTTGGTAAAATGGTCATTTTTACTATATTAATCCTGCCAATCAATGAGCATGGGAGATCTTTCCATCTTCTGAGGTCTTCTTCAATTTCTTTCTTCAGAGACTTGAAGTTCTTATTGTACAGATCTTTTACTTGCTTGGTTAAAGTCACACCGAGGTATTTTATATTATTTGGGACTATATGAAGGTTGTCATTTCCCTAATTTCTTTCTCGGCTTGTTTCTCTTTTGTGTAGAGGAAGGCTACTGATTTATTTGAGTTAATTTTATACACAGCCACTTTGCTGAAGTTGTTTATCAGCTTTAGTAGTTCTCTGGTGGAACTTTTGGGATCATTTAAATATACTATCATATCATCTGCAAATAGTGATATTTGACTTCTTCTTTTCGATCTGTATCCCTTGATCTCCTTTTGTTGTCTGATTGCTCTGGCTAGAACTTCAAGAACTATATTGAATAAGTAGGGAGAGAGTGGGCAGCCTTGTCTAGTCCCTGATTTTAGTGGGATTGCTTCAAGTTTCTCTCCATTTAGTTTAATGTTAGCAACTGGTTTGCTGTATATGGCTTTTACTATATTTAGGTATGGGCCTTGAATTCCTATTCTTTCCAGGACTTTAATCATGAAGGGGTGTTGAATTTTGTCAAATGCTTTCTCAGCATCTAATGAAATGATCATGTGGTTTTGTTCTTTCAGTTTGTTTATATAATGGATCACGTTGATGGTTTTCCATATATTAAGCCATCCCTGCATGCCTGGGATGAAGCCTACTTGATCATGGTGGATGATTGTGTTGATGTGCTCTTGGATTCGGTTTGCCAGAATTTTATTGAGTATTTTTGCTTCGATATTCATATGGGAAATTGGTCTGAAGTTCTCTTTCTTTTTTGGGTCTTTGTGTGGTTTAGGTATAAGAGTAATTGTGGCTTCATAGAAGGAATTCTGTAGTGCTCCATCTGTTTCAATTTTGTGGAATAGTTTGGATAGTATTGGTATGAGGTCTTCTATGAAAGTCTGATGGAATTCTGTATTAAACCCATCTGGACCTGGGCTCTTTTTAGTTGGGAGACCTTTAATGACTGCTTCTATTTCGTTAGGAGTTATGGGGGTGTTTAAATGGCTTATCTGTTCCTGATTTAACTTCGGTACCTGGTATCTGTCTAGGAAATTGTCCATTTCCTGCAGATTTTCAAGTTTTGTTGAATATAGGCTTTTTGTAGTAGGATCTGATGATTTTTTGAATTTCCTCTGATTCTGTAGTTATGTCTCCCTTTTCATTTCTGATTTTGTTAATTTGGACACACTCTCTGTGTCCTCTCGTTAGTCTGGCTAAGGGTTTATCTATCTTGTTGATTTTCTCAAAGAACCAACTTTTGTTTCTGTTGATTCTTTCTATGGTCCTTTTTGTTTCTACTTGGTTGATTTCAGCTCTGAGTTTGATTATTTCCTGCCTTCTACTCCTCCTGGGTGTATTTGCTTCTTTTTGTTCTAGAGCTTTTAGGTGTACTGTCAAGCTGGTGACACATGCTCTCTCCTGTTTGTTTCTGCAGGCACTCAGAGCTATGAGTTTTCCTCTTAGCACAGCTTTCATTTTGTCCCATAATTTTGGGTATGTTGTATCTTCATTTTCATTAAATTCTAAGAAGTCTTTAATTTCTTTCTTTATTTCTTCCTTGACCAGGTTATCATTGAGTAGAACATTGTTCAACTTCCATGTATATGTGGGCGTTCTTCCCTTATTGTTATTGAAGACCAGCTTTAGGCCGTGGTGGTCTGATAGTATGCATGAGATTATTTCTATCTTTCTGTACCTGTTGAGGCCCGTGTTTTGACCAATTATATGGTCAATTTTGGAGTACATACCATGAGGAGCTGAGAAGAATGTATATCCTTTTGCTTTAGGATAGAATGTTTTATAAATATCTGTTAAGTCCATTTGGTTCATGACTTCTCTTAGTCTGTCTATGTCTCTGTTTAATTTCGGTTTCCATGATCTATCTATTGATGAGAGTGGGATGTTGAAATCTCCTACTATTACTGTGTGAGGTTCAATGTGTGCTTTGAGCTTTAGTAAGGTTTCTTTTATGTATGTAGGTGCCCTTGTCTTTGGAGCATAGATATTTAGGATTGAGAGTTCATCTTGGTGGATTTTTCCTTTGATGAATATGAAGTGTTCTTCCTTATCTTTTTTGATGACTTTTATTTGAAAATTGATTTTATTCGTTATTAGAATGGCTACTCCAGCTTGCTTTTTCAGACCATTTGCTTGGAAAGTTGTTTTCCAGCCTTTCACTCTGAGGTTGTGTCTGTCTTTGTCTCTGAGGTGTGTTTCCTGTAGGCAGCAGAATGCGGGGTCCTCATTGCATATCCAGTTTGTTTATCTATGTCTTTTTATTGGGGAGTTGAGACCATTGATGTTGAGAGATATTAAGGAATAGTGATTATTGCTTCCTGTTATATTCATATTTGGATATGAGGTTATGTTTGTGTGCTTTTCTTCTCTTTGTTTTGTTGCCAAGACGATTAGTTTCTTGCTTTTTCTAGGGTGTAGCTTGCCTCCTTATGTTGGGCTTTACCATTTATTATCCTTTGTAGTGCTGTATTTGTAGAAAGATATTGTGTAAATTTGGTTTTTTCATGGAATATCTTGGTTTCTCCATCTATGTTAATTGAGAATTTTTCAGGATACAGTAACCTGGGATGGCATTTATGTTCTCTTAGGGTTTCTATGACATCTGTCCAGGATCTTCTGGCTTTCATAGTCTCTGGTGAGAAGTCTGGTGTAATTCTGATAGGTCTTTGTGTGTTACTTGACCTTTTCCCCTTACTGCTTTTAATATTCTTTCTTTGTTTTGTGCATTTGGTGTTTTGACTATTATGTGACAGGAGGAGTTTCTTTTCTGGTCCAATCTATTTGTAGTTCTGTAGGCTTCTTGTATGTTTATGGGTATCTCTTTCTTTAGGTTAGGGAAGTTTTCTTCTATGATTTTGTTGAAGATATTTACTGGTCCTTTGAGCTGGGAGTCTTCACTCTCTTTTTTACCTATTATCCTTAGGTTTGATCTTCTCACTGAGTCCTGGCTTTCCTGTATGTTTTGGACCAATAGCTTTTTCCATTTTCCATTATCTTTGACCGTTTTGTCGATGATTTCTATGGAATCTTCTGCTCCTGAAATTCTCTCTTCTATCTCTTGTATTCTGTTGGTGATTCTGTTGGTATCTACGGCTCCTTGTCTCTTCCTTTGGTTTTCTATATCCAGGGTTATTTCCCTGTGTCCTTTCGTTATTGTTTCTATTTCCATTTTTAATTCCTTCAACCGTTTGATTGTGTTTTCCTCTCTATAGGCTTATACTCATTTTTTATATTTTCCTGCATTTCTCTAAGGGAGTTCTTCATGTCTTTCTTGAAGTCCTCCAGCATCATTATCAAATATGATTTTAAATCTATATCTTGCTTTTCTTGTGTGTTTGGATATTCAGTGTTTGCTTTGGTGGGAGAATTGGGCTCCAATGATGTCATGTAGTCTTGGTTTCTGTTGCTTGGGTTCCTCCATTGCCTCTCCCCTCTCAGGTTGTCTCTGGTGTTGAAGTCATTGTTTTTAATAGCTGAATAATACTCCATTGTGTATATATACCACATTTTCTGTATCCATTCCTCTATTGAAGGACATCTGGGTTCTTTCCAGCTTTGGCTATTATAAATAAGGCTGCTATGAACATAGTGGAGCATGTGTCCTTATTGTATGTTGGAGCATCTTTTGGGTGTATGCCCAGTAGTGGTATAGCTGGGTCTTCAGGTAGTACAATGTCCAATTTTCTGAGGAACCTCCATACTGATTTACAGAGTGTTTGTACCAGCTTGCAATCCCACGAACAATGGAGGAGTGTTCCTCTTTCTCCACATCCTCACCAGCATCTGTTGTCACCTGTGTCTTTGATCTTAGCCATTCTGACTGGTGTGAGATGGAATCTCAGGGTCCTTTTGATTTGCATTTCCCTGATGACTAAGGATGTTGAACATTTCTTTAGTTGCTTCTTGGACATCCAATATTCCTCAGTTAAGAATTATTTGTTTAGCTCCGTACCCCATTTTTTAAAATGGTTATTTGATTTTCTGGAGTCTACCTTCTTGAGTTCTTTGTATATATTGAATGTTAGACCTCTTTTGGATGTAGGATTGCAAAGGATCTTTACCCAATCTGTTGATTGCCGCTTTGTCCTAACGACAGTGTCCTTTGCCTTACAGAAGCTTTGCAATTTTATGAGGTCCCATTTGTTGATTCTTGATCTTAGAGCATAAGCCATTGGTGTTCTGCTCAGGAAATTATCTACAGTGTCCATGTGTTCGAGGCTCTTCCCTGCTTTCTCTTCTATTAGTTTGAGTGTATCTAGTTTTATGTGGAGGTCCTTGATCCACTTTGACTTGAGCTTTGTACAGGGCAATAAGATTGGTGTGATTTGCATTTTTCTACATACTGACCTCTAGTTAAACCAGCGCCATTTGTTGAAAATACTGTCTTTTTTCCACTGGATGGTTTTAGCTTGTCAAGATCATGTAATGAAGGTGTATGGTTCATTTCTGGGTCTTCAATTCTATTCCACTGATCTACTTGCCTGTCTCTGTACCAATACCATACAGTTTTTAATCACTATTGCTCTGTAATACTGTTTGAGGTCAGGGATGGTGATTCCCCCAGAAATTCTTTTATTGTTGAGAATAATTTTTGCTATCCTGGGTTTTTTGTTTTTCCAAATGAATTTGAAAATTGTTCTTTCTAACTGTATGAAGAATTGAGTTGGAATCTTGATGTGGATTACATTAAATCTTTAGATTGTTTTGGGCAAGATGGCCATTTTTACTATATTAATCCTGCCAATTCATGAGCATGTGAGATCTTTCCATTTTCTGATATCATGTTCAATGTCTTTCTTCAAAGACTTGAAGTTTTTCAGACAGATCTTTCACTTGCTTGGTTAAAGTCAAATCAAGATATTTTATATTATTTGTTACTATTGGGAGGGGTGTCCTTTCTCTAATTTCTTTCTCAGCCTGTTTATCCTTTGAGTAAAGGAAGGCTGCTGATTTGTTTGAGTTAATTTTATATCCAGGTCCTTTGCTGAAGTTGTTTATCAGGTTTAGGAGTCCTCTAGTGAAACTTTTGGTGTCATTTAAGTATACTATCATATCATCTGCAAATAGTGATATTTTGACTTCTTCCTTTCCAGTTTGTATCCCTTTGACCTCCTTTCCTTTTCTGATTGCTCTGGCTAGGACTTCGAGTACTATATTGAATAAGTAAGGAGAGAATGGGCAGCCTTGTATAGTCCCTGATTTTAGTGGGATTGCTTCGAATTTCTCTCCATTTAGTTTGATGTTGGGTACTGGTTTGCTGTATATTGCTTTTTATTATGTTTAGGTATGGGCCTTGAATTCCTGATCTCTCCAAGACTTTAAACATGAAGGGGTGTTGAATTTTGTCAAATGCTTTCTCAGCATTGATCCATGATTGCATGCATATTTGTGATTCAGTGTATGTACATAATGTGTAACAATGAGGAGACAAATGTGAGCCTGTGTTCTATAGATCCTCAGACACTCCTTTAGTAGGTTGAAATGTATAGCAAACTGTTGCAGGCTAGAGTTATACTAAGATGCTATACATCACTAGGCCTCATTGCTCCTATCTTCCCATATCCTGGTACCTCTTATTTCACCTGTCTTTATGTCTTTAGCTTTCCTTTTCTCCCTTTTAGCTTCTCATAACTGTGTTTCTAATCTCTGCCTTTGTTTTTTTCTTCAGCCTTCTTTTCCTTCTCTTTCCCCTCCCCCCTCCTCCTCCTGCTCCTCCTGCTCCTCCTTTTCCTCCTCCTCCTTCTTCTTCTTGTTTTTTTGTCCATGTCTACAGCATGGGACTTTTAACCAAACTAATATGGGACACACATGAAGTTTTGATTGGGAAATTTCTCATAAAATTTCACACTTGGAGGAACTTACTAGTATTTTCCTTGCTGTAAAATAAACTAGTAGGCTAGGCATGGTGGTTCACACATGTAATTTCAGCACTCTAAGAGCTGAGGCAGAGGGATTGCTCCAAGTTTGACTCTAGTTTGTTATCATTATTAGACTTGGTCCTAAGGTTGGACCCTGCTGAATGCAAACAAACAGTAGTAAAAAACTGGAAATAAATTCAGTTTCTTTCTCTGGATTCTTCATTCATTTGGAATAGTTGGACCGCACCCCACCTTTTTGTATAAAAATTTTCAAAGATACTTATCTTTATTTTTCTTTTGTTTATGTAAGGATTGGGTTGGTAGACATGACTAAATAGGATTGGACATTTAATGCCAATTGTTTCTTGATCTAGCTATATGCATCTGTTTGGCAAAAAGATCATTACATGCATATTCAACAATGTAGTAGTGAAATTAAAAGCAAGAGCAAGTGAACAAGTCCTCATCCCAAGCCAAGGCCATCATTGCTCTGTGCCTTCACCACCACCTTCACACAGTTTACCATGTGGGCAAATTGTGTAGTGAAGGATGTCAACCAATGTATACCCACATGAAGCATGAAAGTAGCAGTCTTGAGCAGAAACCTCATGCTAGGACCCAAGGATGTGTGCAGTAGAAGACAATGGCTTCATCAGTGACTGTGTCTAGGGCTGCATGGGCTGAGGAGAAAGGGCCTCAGCTTGAAAAGTGTCCACAGTGGAAATGGAATCCACCCGGGTGCTGAAGTGCATGTATGACGTGCAGGCGGAATGTGACACATTCTAGGCAGAGAAGAAAATCATGCAAGTCCAGCTGTGGTGAGCCTGGTGAGCATCCCTGTGAGGATCAGAGATGCCTGCTGAGGCACAGGCAAGCTGGGAGGTGTGTGAGTTCCACTCCATCTGACATCTGTGGAGAGTTGGAGTCTCTACTGATGTTAATCCACAGCGTCACTGCAAAAGCCTGCTTTGTGGAAGATCACTGTAAGGAGACATTGAATGAAAGATGAGTAAGGCAGATGAAGGGTCGGGGCTGGGCAGACTCTTCTCTTGTGGTAAATTTTATTTGAGGGGTTTTACCTCTACTTCATTCCCAAATAAAAGATACAAAAGCTTTTATATTTATCATAAAAGCACTATTTATAATAGAAGCACTAGAGCTGGGCAGATAGCAACCCTCTGTGCTAGTTTGTCTACTTCCCTGTCAATCACCCCAAGATATCACTGGCTTTGTTCCACCTGGGCTGCTCCTGCTCCAACAGGCCAGCATTCATGGTCAGCCCGTGATCTACCACCCCAAGGTATAGATTTTATCTAATTTAATAAACAACAATATGAGCACCTGGTCCAAGATGGTGGCCAGCAGGAGACTGATGAAGGAGCTTGAAGAGATCTGCAAATGTGGAATGAAAACTTCCATAACATCCAGGTTGATGAAGCTAATTTATTGACCTGGCAAGGGCTTATTGTTCCTGACAACCCTCCCTATGATAAGGGAGCCTTCAGAATTGAGATCTACTTTCCAGCAGAGTATCCCTTCAAGGCTCCCAAGATCACATGTAAAACAATGATCTACCACCCTAACATCGACAAGAAGGGGCAGGTCTGTTGGCCCATAATTAGTGTGGAAAACTGGAAGCCAGCCATGAAGACTAACAGAGTAATCCAGTCTCACATAGCACTGGTGAATGACCCCCAGCCTGAGCACCCACCCTGGGCTGACTTAGCTGAAGAATACTCTAAGGACTGTAAAAAATTTTCTAAGAATGCTGAAGAGTTTACAAAGAAATATGGGGAAAAGCAACCTGTGGATTAAAATCTGCCATGAGTGATTCCAGCAAATTTGAGCAGAGACTCCAAGCAGCGCATTCAGACACCTGGCAAAGCAGGACTCTGTGGAAATTGACACATGCCACCAACTGGCGTCCACTTGTGGCAGTTAACTTTCTACAGTTTTCTTAATCAAAAGTGGTCTAGGTAACCTGTAAAGAAGGATTAAAAATTCAGATGTTCTAAAAAAATAAACAACAACATAATTATTGCTAAATATTTTTTAAAATAATGATATGAGATAGGTACATTATTATTCCCATGTTGTATCAGACAAAGTTTAATTCCATGTCATGACCACATGGTGGTAACAGAACTGAGACTCAAACCCAGCAGCCACTCTGCAACGTTTCCTCAGAAAAGGGAAAGTTATCACATTTATTACTTAAGGAGGAAAGTAATGTAAGGGTGGCATGGATGGGTCATTTCCTGTACTTCCATAGGAAAAGTTGGATGGTTTATTAATTGGAAGTGAGCACAGTTTGGGGTCTGGGGGCTTTAATGATTCCACAGTACATTCAAGCTGATAGATATTTCCCACAGCAGTGTCAGGATGCTGTAAAGTGGAACCTGTGAGTAATCTTTGAGTATAAATGTCTTTAGAGGGTATTGCTTCCTGTGTTCTGGAGGTGGTGAGTACTGTTAGCATTTCTACATCACGGATTGGAAAATAAGGCTTAACAAGGAAAAGATTCCTTTCCTGCCTGTAACATCCAAAGACCGTTAAAGAAAAACGGATTTCTATCAAGGTCTGCGTGGCTAGAAAACCCAGATTTTAGATGCCATGTTGAATGGAGTAAATAAGGCCATTTGAATAATTAAAATATAAAGAATATTTTGAAACTTAGGAAGGAGAGGATAGCTCTACTGTGAGAGATTATTCCTCAGGTTCAACCAGAACAATGTCCTGGAAACCTGTGCAAAGCATGGTGGGAACCAGAAAAGATTAAAGAGTAAACAGGGTGTAAAGAGATCAGAATGGCTATCATACCAAGCAGGAGAATCTGACTGTGTCCCGGAGTGGGGACGCAGCACTGGGCAGAGGAGAGAAGCAGCGACAGCAAGGACACTGGCTGCTCCGACCGCTCTTCGTCCTCTGGATGCTTTGATCTTAGAAGCTCATTGAAGGAACCTGGCTCCTACATCTGCCAACAGGGACAGGTCCGTACTACCTCATTTGTAATTTTTAAACAAGAAATGACACATAATGTAAGGCAGGTACGAATGGGTCATTTCCTTTTAATTTCATAGGAAAGGTTATAAGGTTTATTAACTAGAAATGAGCAGTTTGGAGCTCTGTGAAAGTTATAGAGATTAGTGACTTTTTCTTTGCTCAGTTTTACTCATACAATTTGACCACTTCGTTTAACAAATATTCTAATGAATTGCTCACTCCTAAGTTGTGTGCCAAGCCTAATAGTATTGTAGCTAGGGGAAGAGTAAGTCTGTAGTGGTCTCCCTGGATCCTACTTATGATTGTGGTGGATGTCGTGGTGCCTGCCTGACTTTATTATTCTTGAGGCTGAGGCAGAAGGGTCTCTGGCTAGAGGCCAGCCTGAGCTGTATAGTGTAGCCCTGACTCAAGAAGACGAACCAAGAACACATTGTTGTAATGCCATATCATTTTGTTATTATTATTGATTAATAATTTACACAGCTTTTGTAAGGAAAACACTGTGAGGTTTGTTTGGCGGAAATTATAATACTTCAGGTCAAAAATGACATCAATTGGAATATTGATAAAAATACCAATTCCAAGAAAGAAGTATGACACATGCACATGCATGCACACACACATACACACAGCATTTATTTTCGCGTTTATTTTTAGTACTCATTTTTCGTTTGTACATCCAGTCTGTCTTTCTCAGAAGGTTTCAATAATAAAATCCAGTTTCCTTTTCTGAAGGAGCTTTGGAAATTTAACTCACAGAGACCATTCTCACTAAATTGAAAACAAGTGGACAGTGAGGTTATAAAAATAGTTCCCTGCTCACACTACTGGGAAATCCAAACTTTCCCAAGTGCCGAAGTGGCAAAGCAGCAGAAGGAGTGAGTAATGCCTTGCATGAGGCTACGGCGACATTATCATGTTTGCAACATGGCTTTTGTTACTAGGAAAATTCGTGAGGCAAATCCAGACTTTACCAGAAAGTACCAGTTTGGAATCTTCTATTACAGCCTCAGAAACGTAAACTATCCTTGACTTTTAAAAGACTTCTTTTGATGTGTCTAGCAAGACAAGAAAAACGTCTTGTGAACTTTTAATGACAGCCTTAAAGGACTTTGAACAACAAATATGCAAGAGTGTGGTTTTGGAATTAGAAGAACCTGTGAGTAACATCCTGACATTGAAAAGTGATCACTGGCAAAGGAGGGAGAAGGTCCTTCTGCCTTGCACAGCCTTTAGGAAGTTAGATGGTGACTCTTGTTCAGTGACCATGAAACGAGACTTCAGAATGTCTGGATGGCAAGGAGCAAAGGGAATGACCACTGCACCACCCACCTGCAGCATGCTGGGACTCTCCCGCACCTAACCTTACTCAGTGGCACGGGGCGTCTCTAAGAGAGCTAGAGCAGCTTCTGTAGCCTTTCGTCAGCTGTGAGAGCTGTGACAGCATTGTAACTGTGCCCACTCTTTCCCCCTAAACAGTTCGGTCTGTCCAGCTCATTTGCACTGCCTTTTTCCTGTTCTTTATTGTTTGTAATTAGACAAGATTGGTGATCTTTATCTTTTTCAAATAAGAGATTTTCCTTCTAGTCAGAGTGTTTTCATGTTTGTGTCTGTACTGCTTGTGTAGAATTGTTTGACCTTAAACATTGGATATGTGCAGTAGTCGTGTCTATTAAAGTGTGCATACATCTGTGTACCAATATGTAGAGTGGGTTGGGTCTATATATACACATTTGAAAGTTAAAAAAGGCATATGGTTTTTAAACTAGAGATGTATTTAAGCACTCAGTGTTGTTGAAGGCTGTGAAAGGCACTTCATGTGTGTCATTACAATTGGTCTTTTTAGTACTACATGATACAATATCCCAGGGAGGGGTTTCTTTCTAGTTCCCTGGAACAATTACAGGTTTTTACCTTTAGCCATTTGATGCATTTGACCACAACCAGCCCATCCTTTTAACTGGTAGGACCCAGCTTCCTTTTGTGACACTTTTCAACTGTAGCCCTTAGACTGTGGACTCTAGAATTCCATTTTACAAGGCCCAGGAAGCTGAGTTCTCTAGTGTTCTGTGCTCTACCAAGGGAGAGTTCTGTCTTACGTTGGCTGTTTACCTAGTGGAACTTTAATCTCCTGAGGGAAGAGACTACCCCTTTGTATATCACATACCATGCCAAAAGGTAAAAGACCAAAATAACAGGTCATAAAAGTAAAGCAGGCTTTCCTATAGGCCTGCCCCTCTGCTGAGCCCAAGCATGCTGTCTGCCAGGAACATATACTCTGTGTTCTGCCAGCACAGGGGAGGAGCTTGGGTTCAAGTACCATGTTTTGGTTCTAAGGGTGAACGTGGTTGCCAAACTGAAACATTTGTAGGTTACATGTCAACAACCAAGAAGGTTTTGTGCCAAACTCCATCTGCAGATGAGAACATATGCAAATGGTCTTAGGGATTTCAGTGCGAAGGGAGAAATGCCATAGCTCACCCAAGCCTTGTTTGTTCTCTTGCCCTGCTAGTCAAAGCTGAGTGCATGTAAGCATCAGAGGGCAGCTGAGGACAAGCATGCTACCCTTTCTGAAGTATGAATTTCCGTTAAAAATAGACACTTGAAGAGTTTAACCATCTTTGAGAATTAGATGGTCTTTCTTTGTCCTTACAGATTGTATTCTAGCCATGTCTGTTCCTTCCAGTCTATAGACTCATCTAGCCCATCTCTGTTAGGATAGCCTCCAAACTGCTCCCTGCGGTTTTATTCTGATGTCTCTCTTTCTGTCTTTCCTCCCTTCCCTCTCTTCCTCCTCCTCTTCTGTGTGTATGTGCACACGTGTGTGTGTGTGTGTGTGAGAGAGAGAGAGAGAGAGAGAGAGAGAGACAGACAGACAGACAGAGACAGACAGACAGAGAGACAGAGGCAGAGAGAGACAGAGAGACAGAGGCAGAGACAGAGATACACACAGAGAGAGAACACTCCAGGAATCCTCCTGTCTCTGCCTTTCCAGCACCAGGTTTAAATTCTAAGGCTCTAAGTGCTGCAGATCTACACGCAGCTTCTCATGTATGACTCATTCATCTGCCTGGCTCCTCTGTGTTCCGTGCAGCAGCCCTTTGCCTTCTCACCAGCTAGAAGGGATCCCTTTCAGGACAAAATCGACTGTAGTCGTCGTCCCACCAGAACTCTCTGTGGCCTCCTACTGCATGTAACAGAAGAAGCCATGGCTCCAATCCCCATCAGGGTCAGTTGGTACCTCTTTTGGATCTCATTTTCACCCAGTTGCATCTATACCAAGTCCCAGAAAGACCTGAGGTCCTACTGTGCTCTCTTATTTCACTGGTGCATCCTTCATTCATGCCCAACTTGAGTAGCTCCTTCTGAGTTGCCCCTGGCCCACAAAGTTACATTGCTGTCAACTTTAGTCACATTCCACATGAAGATCTGGTTTTCCTGTCTCTCTATTCAATTCTGTGTCCCTGCTCCACCTCCATTTTCCATCTCCTAGAATATCAACCTCACTAGATCAAAAGTTGCTTGTCTGTTTTGTTGCTGTTTCTACCCACTCCCCCCTGAAACCTTTCTGGCACATGTAAACTTTCACACTGACTAGTGAAAAAATTAGAAAAGCCATGAGGTCGAAGCTGGGTACAGGACTGTCCTTCAGAGTCTCTGTCAGAAATCTGAAACTTGCCTCTCACTATTTTCTCGGGAACACAGTTCTTCATCTGCTCTCAATTTCTTAAAAGGGCAAATTAAATCAACAACTTTAAAAAAAAGGTTATTCTTATTCTTAAATGCAGTGCTGTGATAAACTTTTAAGGAAAAGGTTGTATTATGCATCTTTAAGTTAAATATACTTAATCCAAAATTAGTCTTGCCAGAAAAAAAAATGATAAAAGAAAGTTAATACGCCAAGCCCAGGCCTACTTATCTCATAATCTGCCTGACTATTGCGGATCTTAATTGTACTCTGTAACTTCTTTTCATGTTAAAACACATTTTAACTTCTGAGTGGAAACTTCCAGAACTCCCCTGCTTTCCTCACACCGTCTGCTGTACAGCTTCGCCCCATTTAGAGGCCCACAGGGACGAGTGGTTAAGACACAGGTCCATGGAGGGTGAGGAAAGGTGACCGGGGGAAGGTAGCTAATTCAGCTCCATTAAGCAACTTTTCAGGGTCAGGCAGATGCAGGCGATACAGGCGAATCGAATAACAAATATTAATAGTTCTGAAGCTCGAGGACATATCTAGAAATTTTGTTCTTAAGGCAGCTTTGACAATTTCTTACTGGTGGTCAAAGTTTGCAATGAGAGTAATTTCTCTGCTGCCTTGATGATGCTCTCCATCACTATCACCTTAGCAGCACACAAAAGACATTTTCTTAGTATCTTTCCATACCCTATAGCAATAAAAATTGTGTGTTAAGTGTAGATATTCATGATGAATGTTAATTACCTATGTGTAATACTAATAAATGTCTGTCATGCCAAAATAATGAATATAGGCCATTGAAGTCAAGAAGTAAGGAATTAGTATGTTAGAATAAGGCTGAGATTGAATACTTAAACATACTGTAGTATGTCTAGACATCATGAGCAACTCTGTTATGTTGATAACATATTTATATTGATAAAAAATTTTCATTTATTGTAGCTAATATCAATTTCTGAACGTCTTTTAACCCATGAGTAGCTGAAAGCATTCTTTATGATAACTGAGTTAATGCTATCTAACAATAATAACTTTCTACTGGTCAGCTGGAAATATTTAAAAGTTTCAAATATGTCCATTGAAGGAGTAAAATTTTATTCTGATGCATGAAACTGTCGAGTTCCTTTGTTACTTTGGTTTTCCCTAGGGAAGTGATCAATAAATGTTGATTTTAGGAGGGCAGCGAGTAGCACTAGCTACTACATTAGTCCTGATGTATAAGCACCAATACCATAGAGTTTTCCTTCTGTTGAGAAAAGTTTGGGGCTACAGGAATCTGAGAGATTAATTTCAGCAACTCAGACTAGCCAACCATTGGCATTCTGACTTGGGTGGTCACAAGACACGACAAGAATGTCCTTCTGTCATATAAGGAAACAGCCCTTGGGGAATCTTTGACTCTAAGCATGTGGAATTGCTCTTTTGAAATCTTTCCCAGGATTCAGGATTGAAAGACTCATGAGAATATAAAAAAGTTAAGTGAGAGCAAACAAATCCTACCCTGTTCTACGTGAGGTTGAATCAGGGCAGAAAAGTCCATTCACTATACAGGTAACTTAAAGGGTAAACACCTTCTGTGAAATATCTGTGTAAGAGCATTTGAAACTTACCTTGTACAGCAGTCATCCACCGTTCCCACTCTCCAGTTCTTTAGTGTGTTTGGCAATGTATTGAGTGATATGCTAGGAACTCCAGAGCACAGTACATGGGACGTGATTGAGAGGACAGTGGGAGAGAGAGCAGATGAATTCTCTAGAGTAGTGGAAGCTTGGGCGTGCTCAGAGCACATAGGAGAAGTCATTAAAATGGACTTATGTATTTTACTCTGGATGTGGAGTGGGGTCAAAGGATTTTAATAGCGACGAGAATGCTTAAGCTATTGAAAGCTGAGGTGTTTTCCTCGGGTAGAATCTATAGTTTCAATGTAGACATTCATAAAGGCAGAGGTATGGGGTGTGTCTGGTAGGATCAGTGAGGCAAAGGGATATCTTTAACCTGGGCTTGGTTCTGTTTAATTTGCAAGGATTCATTGGTGGCTCAACTGGTTAAGAGTTGCTGAGGGAGGAAATGAATGTCTGGTGCAGACTTGGAAGTGGCAGAGAACAGGCTCTATATCTGAGCAGAATGGATTTAGGAAAAAGTAACAAAAAAACAAGAAGTCCTTACAGGCATGCTTGAATGGGAGTTTGGGCCCCACGGATACGTATTTGTGTCTGACAAGCACTTCTTTTAGAAATGTGTTAACTGATCTAAACAGGCCAAAGTATGCCCCACTACACTGTTTCCTGGAAGGTCTAGAATCTTCTTTTTTGTCAGGTGTGAGTAGGATGACAGCCTTTTTTTTTTCTTTCAAATTTTGGTCGTTTATTGTTGTACTGAGTTAATATCTATTAGAATTTAATACAGTCATTTATTATATACTGAGATATATTAGTTTTTAAAAATATTAATGTTTTACAGTAACCTAAAAAACCTTTGTTATTAGTTCCAGTGAAGGAATAGGAAAAAGATGTAAGGTAAGTATTTTTAAATGCTACTCCAAATCCATTCTACTAAAATCATTACTAAGGACCCACAAAAATATATACATGTATGCTTGTAAGAATAATTAATGAAAAAAGGAGGCCATAAATATGAAAGAGAACATGGAGAGGAAATGAGACACTGGAGGAGAGAAAAATAATTTTAAAAATATAGGCTTCATACAGATATGAAAACGAAATTAAAATGACCCACAAAGGTTTAATCAGTACAATGTTTATCTGTTTTAGTATTTAACTTTCCATAAAATAACTAAAATCACTTTTATATGTTCTTTATTACATAAGTCCTAGTGATAGAATTCAGGAAGAAATATAATGATATTACAAAGCAAAAATAACAATTGTTTAAATGTGGAAAATGTACCGTGTGAGTTTTCAGTGGGACCACTCTTTGTAAACTTACCATGGAATTCATTTTTTTTTTTTTTGAGTTAAAGAGAATTCATAGTCTAGAACATATGGAGTAACAACACAGGAAGGTGCCTGTGCTGCTGTTTACGTTTGGCCGTGTGTACCTCTCTTTTTCTAAGTTATTAATAGGCTTGAGGAAAAAAAGGTAAGTAGTTGTGCTGAGGAGAAGCAAAGTAGAGAGAATAGACTTCCGCCAGAGCCGGCTGCTGTTGGGAGAGGGGAAGCTGGGCACAAACAATTTTGTGAGAAACTGGGAGAGAGGAAGCAATTCAGCTCCACAATGACTGCTGATATTTGATTTACTCATTTTGGAGTTTACAAGCGGCTGCCAAGTTGCGTCTAATGCATGCTGCGTAATCCTTGGAGGCCTCCCTCCCGGCCAGTGTCTGAGATGCTTGCGTCAGTGGTGGCCGTGAGGGAGGAAACAACTTAAGAAAAGATTGTTTACTACTTAGTTTAACGTGGAATTAAAAGACTAAAATAAGCACTTGGAACTCTGTTTTTGTTTTGCTTCTCATAAAAAAATAAATTCATGATTCCCCTAGAGAGATACCAAGCATATAATCCCAAATGTTAATTAGAATCGCCTTCTGAGCAGCGTCGTTTAATCAGTTCTTTGAAGGTCAGTGAGAAAAAGTCTTGCTTTTTAAAATGACTTCCATATTCCTCATCGTTTGTTAAGTCCCATGTGAGAGCTAAAAAACAGACTAACCAAAAATTACCTCAACATTCACAGTCGTTCTATCAGTTGCTTGTGGGATTAGACAAACTAACTGCAGCCCAATTGTGATGGTGTCCTCAAGGCTAAGGAGCACGAGGGAGACTGCGGGAGTCTAAGAGTCCAGAGGGTGTGTGGAAAGGGCTGTGCAGGGCGCCGCACTGCCTTTCTGCTACATACTTAGTCAGTTTCCCAGCTAGTGGGTTAGAGTTTCCCTGAGGGTAAAGATGGCCCATGTTTGTTTGTTAAGTCCCATCCTATTGATAGACTGGAACCCATGAGAGGAGAAACCTTTGAGCCTCTGTACCTGTGAGTAATTCTTTCCCTAGGATAAGCCTACTTCAGCCGCTAAGTGGAGACTAGCGTGGGAAAGGGGTCAAGGAAATAAGGTCACAGACTCAGCAGTGTGTGGACTGTGGCTTTTGTTTGCTTCATCTTGCTTGCATGCAGAAGGAAGTCATAGGACCGCCCACCAGCACAGCTGGCTGAGCGCTCAGCCCCACTTCTTTTCTTTTGTGTATTTATGCCTTTACTTTTACATATTTACTCACATACTATGTCCATGTATACATACACATATACATATACTACATTTAACAGTGGTTTTTTATTTTCGAAAAGCAATTTTTTATTAGATACTTTTCTTTATTTACATTTCAAATGTTATTCCCTTTCCCAGTTTCCTGTCCATAAGCCCCATCCCGTCCCCAAGCCCCATCCCGTCCCCCTCCCCCATACGGGTATTCCCCCATCCACCCCTCTTACTGCCCCGCCCCCCGACATTCCCCTGCACTGAGGTTGGGGTTCAACCTTGGCAGGACCAAGGGCTTCCCCTTCCACTGGTCAGCCCCACTTCTATGGCTCTCTATCGTGGATTCCCAGCTGTCCACCCGACGCCATCACTGCACAAGTAACTTTAAGATTGGCAAGGGAACAAAGGGCTTGCAAACAGACCAGCTCATCATTTGTGTTTTAGAGCAATCAATCCGTATAGTTTGAAAACACGGGAAGCAAGAAGCACTGTAAGTTCTAAAGATGTAAGAAGAAAAGAACAAACCCATGAGGCCTCAACTTCAGGGAGTGGGAGAAGTGATCTTCCACAGAGAAGAGCACACCCATTGGTTATCAGCCCTAAAAATAGAGTACAAGGAACAGTAAGCTGTATTAAGCTTGGAGAAAGCTGTATTTATGTATTTAAGAACACACAATGTAACAACAAAAGAGGCCATGGATTTGAATGAGGCCAAGGGGTTACAGAGGAGACAGGAAAGAGGGGCAATGATGTAATTGTATTATAATCTCAAAAATATTTTAAAACACACAAGGACAAACAGCATTTATCATAGGAGCAAATAACAAGTTATTTTATTAGTTTAGGTCTAGTTTCTTTTTACTAAAAATGAGTAAGTTAAAGCTATTTTTATTTGGGGAATGCATTCTTCTCATCACAGGAAGAACAACTTTTCTCCCATTTCCTCCTGGGCTTTCATATTTTCAATTTTCTTCTTCACTATGCTGTTTGTTGTTGTTTGTATTTTATCTTTGACTTTCCCAAAGGGTCAATAGCATTTATTTAATTTTAAATTTTAATTCAATTAGAGTAAATTATTTTAAGATGATATTTAAGCCCCTTGAGTCCCAAATCATCATCATGATTTCTTTGGGATTTATAAAGTTCAGGGAATATTAAATATACCCGAGAGTGGAACACTGTGACTGGCAGCCTCCTCTCTAGCGAGATCACTAGGAGAAGCCCGTGAGAAGAGTCATAGTCTCCCAGGAAGGCAGGACAAGCCTGAGTCACAGGTTGAGGCTTTATCTTGTAAGCTTTGAAAGGTTCCCTCAGAAGCAGTCACCAGTGGTTCACTGTGGAGTCACATCTCACCACTGCCTCGTGATCACTAGAGAACTGCTAATCTAACCATTTGTTCATGACAGCGACCACTTCAACATGTCACCTTCTGAGGATGCCATTAATGTGCTAAGAAAATAGGGTCACCTCAAGGTGCCCATCTCCCATTAGCCACTTGTCCTTATGAGGAAGTCAACACTGGCTGATCTTAGAGATACCTTTCCTATTCAGGCTGACCCTGACCAGTGGCTGCTCTGTGTTCAAGCACTCTGGTGGCCTCTGCTTCCTAAGGAAACAGCACATCCTCTCGTTAACACAACCCTATATTCTCAGCTTGATGACGCTTTCAGCTGCACTATATCATTGTGTGATGTCTGCTGCTAATTGATGGGATATTCTGTATGTCTTGCACTCTACCTTATGCCCGAAGCGGCCAGATCCTACCTGTGTGATTTTGGAACAAATTAAACGATGCATTTCAGGAAGGCCTACACTAGCTCGTTATTTGTGCTTTAATCAAATTAAAAGGAAAGGATAAAAAAAGGACAATGGAGTCCACCTGTATCCAGTGTTGCTGGAAATTATGTCCCTGCTAAGTTGACATTTTTGATTAAAGGTTCTAATTATCAAGCTGTTAATACCCCAAGTTGAGTACTCATTAACTGGGCTTTGCCTGTTCGCAGACTTTTCCTTTCCCTTAATCTTGTGTTTTTCCACTGAATACTTCAGGAGAGGTAGACACAGGCCAGATGATCCTGGTGCAAGGAGGAGAATGAGTGAGAGTTTTATGGTGTTTAGAGTTTATCTAAGGTATGGATGCAGATGTTGAAAAACAAGTCTGCAGAGTGATTAAAGATTGGAAAGTAGAGGAAAGAAGCAGAAACTGACAGCAGACAGCTTTTTTTTAACCTTCCAAGTTGTTTTAGTTCGGGGTTTCCACTGCTGTGAAGAGACACGATGGCCATGGCACCTCTTGTAAAGAACCACATCTATTGGGGCTGATGTACAGTTTCAGAGGTTTAGTCCAATATCATCATGCCAAGAAGCGCGGCAGTCTGCAGGCAGGCATGGTGCTGGAGGAGCCAAAAGTAAAGATCTTTATCTGCAGGAGGGAATGTGCTACACTGGGTGTTACTTGGGCATATATGAGACCTCAAAGCCCAGCTGCACAGTGACACTGACAGTGACAATAACACAGCTCCTCCAACAAGGTCAGCCTCTTAATAGTGCCACTCCGAATGAGCAAAGCATCCGAACACATTTGTCCGTGGTTGCCATGCCTATTCAACCTCCAATGAAGGTAGTCAAACTTTTACACTAAGGGCTAACACAACAAGAAAGAAGTTTGTATGTTTAGGAAAGCACCTCACAAATCTAAGGAATGTTTAGATTAATGCATTCTCTATCAGGCTGCTATTTACACACCCTGAGGTCAAATCTGATATTTTCTAAATTTTATTTTTCTTGGATATTTTATGTATTTACATTTCAAATGTTACCACCTTTTGGGATGCTCTCACTCCTACCCTACCCACTCCAACCTCAACACCCTGGCATTAAACTACACTGGGGAAAGAAGCCTTCATAGCACCAAGGGCCTTTCCTCCTACTGATGTTGGACACTGCCATCCTCTGCTACATATGCTGCTGGAGTCATGGGTCCTTCCATGTGTACTCATTGGTTGGGGGTTTAGTTCCTGGGGGGTCTGGTTGGTTGATATTGTAGTTTTTCCTAGGGTGTTGCAAACCCCTTCAGCTCCTTCAGTCCTTTTGCTAATTCATCCAATAGTGTCCCCTTGTGCCGTCCAATGGTTAGCTGCAAGCATCCTCATCTGTATCAGTAGGGCTCTCGCACAGCCTTCAGGAGACACCCATACCTGGCTCCTGCCAGCAAGCACTTCTTGGCATCAGCAATAATGATTGGGTTTGGTGGCTGCATAAGGATCCTCAGATGGGGGAGTCTATTGATGACCTTTTCTTCAGTTCCTGCTCTACTCTTTGTCCCTGCATTTCCTCCTGTCAGTATTTTTGTTCTTTCTTCCAAGAAGGAATGCAGCATCCATATTTTGGTCTTCCTTCTTGACATTTGTATGATCTGTGCATTTTTTCTTAGGTATTCCAAGATTTTGGGCTAATATTCATTTATCAGTAAGTGCACACCATGTGTATTCTTCTGTGACTGGGTTACCTCACACAGGATTATATTTTTTGTGCCACCCATTTGCCTAAGAATTTCATCTAGTCATTGTTTGTAATAGTGGAATAGTACTCCATTTTGTAGATGTACTACATTTTCTGTATCCATTCTTCTGTTGAAGGACATCTGGTTCTTTCCAGCTTCTGGCTATTATAAATAAGGCTTCTATGAACATAGTGGAGCATGTGTCCTTGTTATATGGTTGAACATCTTTTGAGCGTATGCCCAAAAGTGGTATAACTGGATCCTCAGGTATTACTATGTCCAATTTTCTGACGAACCTCCAGACTGATTTCCAGAGTGGTTGTATCAGTTTGCAATCCCACCAACACTGGAGGAGTGTTCCTCTTTCTCCACATCCTCTCCAGCATCTACTGTCATCTGAGTTTTAGATCTTAGCCATTCTGTCTAGTGTGAGGTGGAATCTCAGGGTTGTTTTGATTTGCATTTCCCTTATGACTAAAGATGTTGTACATTTCTTTAGGTGCTTCTCAGCCATTCAACATTCCTCAGTTGAGAATTCTTTGTTTAGCTCTGTACCCCATTTTTAATAGGATTATTTGATCCTCTGGAGTCTACCTTCTTGAGTTCTTTGTATTTTTTGGATATTAGCCCTCTATCAGATAGAGGATTGATACAGATCTTTTCCCAATCTGTTGGTTGCCATTTTGTCCGAATGACAGTGTCCTTTGCCTTACAGAAGCTTTGCAGTTTTATGAGGCCTCAGAGCATAAGCCATTGATGTTCTATTCAGGGAAATTTCCCCTGTGCCTATGTGTTCTAGGCTCTTCCCCACTTTCTCTTCAGTTTGTTTGAGTGTATCTGGTTTGATGTGGAGGTCTTTGATCCACTTTGACTTGAGCTTTGTACAAGGAAATAAGAATGTGTCAATTTGCATTCTTCTACTTGCTGTCCGTCAGTTGAACCAGCACCATTTGTAGAAAATGGTGTCTTTCTTCCACTGGATGGTATTAGCTCCTCTTTGTCAAAGATCAAGTGACTATAGGTGTGTGGGTTCATTTCTGGGTCTTCAAATCTATTCCACTGATCTACCTGCTTGTCTCTGTACCAATACCATGCAGTTTTTATCACTATTGCTCTGTAATACAGCTTGAGTTCAGGGATGGTGATTCCCCCAGAAGTTCTTTTATTGTTGAGAATAGTTTTCACTATCCTGGTTTTTTTGCTTTCCCAAATGAATTTGCAAATTGCTCTTTTTAATTCTCTGAAGAATTGAGTTGGAATTTTGATGGGGATTGCATTGAATTTGTAGATTGCTTTCAGCAAGATGGCCATTTTTACAATATTAATCCATGAACATGGGAGATCTTTTCATCTTCTGAGATTGTCTTCAACTTTTTTCTTCAGAGACTTGAAGTTCTTGTCATACAGATCTCTCACTTGCTTGGTTAGAGTCACACTGAGGTATTTTATATTATTTGTGACTCTTGTGAAGGGTGTCATTTCCATAATTTCTTTTTCAGCCAGTTTATCCTTTGAGTAGAGGAAGGCTACTGATTTGTTTGAGTTAATTTTATATCCATCCACATTGCTGAAGTTGTTTATCAGGCTTAGTAGTTCTCTGGTGGAACTTATGGGGCCACTTAAGTGTACTATCATATCATCTGCAAATAGTAATATTTTGACTCCTTCCTTTCCAGTTTGTATCCCTTTGACCTCCTTTCCTTGTCTGATTGCTCTGGCAAGGACTTCGAGTTATATATTGAATAAATAGGGATCGAGTGGGCAGCCTTATTGTTATGACTCTTCTGTTATGTCTCCCTATTCATTTCTGATTTTGCTAATTTTGGTACACTCTCTATGCCCTTATTACTTTTAATATTCTTTCTTTGTTTTGTGCATTTGGTGTTTTAACTATTATGTGACAGGAGGGATTTCTTTTCTGCTCCAATCTGTTTGGAGTTCTGTAGGGTTCTTTTATGTTCATGGGCATCTCTTTCCTTACATTAGGGACGTTTTCTTCTATCATTCTGTTAAAGTTGGGAGACTGTGCTCTCTTTACCTGTTATTCCTAGGTTTGGTCTTCTCATTGTGTCCTGGATTTCCTGGATATTTTGGGTTAGGAGATTTTTGCCTTTTGCACTTTCTTTGATGGTTGTTGTTTTCTATGGTATCTTCTGCCCCGGAGATTCTCTTCTATCTCTTGTACTCTGTTGGTGATGCTTGCGTCCATGACTCCTGATCTCTTTCCTAGGTTTTCTATCTCCAGGGTTGTCTCCCTTTGTGCTTTCTTTATTGTTTCTAGTTCTGTTCTTATATCCAGGATGTTTTATTCAATTTCTTCGCCTGTTTGCTTGTGTTTTCCTGTAATTCTTTAAGGGATTTTTGTGTTACCTCTTTAAGAGCTTCTACCTGTTTACCTGTGTTGTTCTGTATTTCTCTAAGGGAGTTATTTATGTCCTTCTGAAAGTCTTCTATCATCATCATGAGATGTGATTTTAAATCCAAATATTGCTTTTCAGGTATGTTGGGATATCTGGTACTTGCTGTGGTGGGGGAACTAGGTTCTGATGATGCCAAGTAGTCTTGGTTTTTGTTACTTAGGTATTTGAGCTTGCCGCTTGCCATCTGCTTGTCTCTGATGCTAGTTGGTCTTGCATTCTGTGACAGGAGCTTGTCTTTCTTGTGAGCTTGTGAGCCTGAGAGCCTGTAGGCCTGTGGGCCCCTGGGCCTGTGAGCCCTTGAATTGGTGAGCCTGTGATCTTAAGAATGAGAATGCTTCTGGCAGACCAGCTCTCTGTGGGCAGGTTTTGGCTCCAAATGGCTGTCAAACAGCCCCAGCTCTGGATGCAGATGGGTCTTAAACCAGGCTGCCCTGCAGCATCTGAGCTCTGTGCACTCCTGGCATGTTTCTCTTTCGACAGTCAGTAGAGAGAAAGTGGGGTCCTCCCTGTGGGCTGTGGGCTTAGGAGGGAGAGTGCTCCTGGCAGAACAGCTCTCTGCAGTTAAATTATATATATATATATATATATATATATATATATATATATATATAGTTTTATTTTTTCTGAAACTTGTTTTCAAGAGAGCCTTTTCATTGCCCCCCCACCATTTTGTTTGAATGAGAGAGGAAATAAATGTTATTGAATATTCTATAAGCGCTTCACAGAGGTGGACATGAATAACTTTCCCAGTTGGCTTTGTCACTGTGACATACCTGTACACAGTTCATTATAGACTCTGATAGTTTCCCTTTAGGCATTTGAAGAGTGTTGGTGTCCTGCCCGGTGGACCTACATCTGTGCCCAGTTGAACGTTCCTCGTGTTAGCATATCATGTCTGGAGAATGAATGTCTTTGATCTTCCTGAAGGACATAGAGGATGAGAAATGTAGAACTAATAAATCATTTTAACATGAACACCCTTCCATTTTAGATATTCCTTTCAAAGCCAGGTGGTAGTGGCAGACTACTTTAATCCCTATAGTTAGGAGGCAGAGGCAGGAGGATCTCTGTGAGTTCCAGGACAACCAGGGCTACACACCAAATCCCTCTGTCAGAAAAAAGATATTACTTCCAGCCTGGTCATTCAATGGTCTAGGACTCCTCTTGTCTTTAATACACAATCACAGTCTTGCTTTGGGTGAAATGTTAAAAAGATGTGTTGCGGTGATGTCAGTCATGTGCCTGTGACAAGGAAGTGCCTCATCACCACAGAATAACTGCCATTTGGAGATGTGTCAGTAAGAACTTTCCTCTTTTTCCATCCTGCCTGATTTGTCTGTTTCACAGCAAACAACCAATTTCAATATTTGATAAAAAGAAAATGTGGTGGTTGTTTTGTTCCCAAGCTCGAGGCACACAACAAATTAACCTCGTGTTCAAGGTGGCCCGCTGTCTCCATTGGCCAGGGCCTGTCCTGCTTTGAGCACTGTAACTCCAAGTTCCTGCCTCCACTCACTTTGAGGATATTTGGAACAGATCAACATTTAAATTAATATTTCCTTTATTTCCTTGGTAACCAGTGCTGTTTAGCCTGTGGTAATTTCTGTTGCAAGGGGCTTTGATCAACTTATTCCAGTCCTGTGTGTTGGGTTTGGCCCATAGAGGTGTTGTGTGTAATAATCACAGGATTTCTCAAAAAATGAGGTTGAATACTTGCTGTGGACCTCTGGGCCCCGTGTTCTCTTCTGTCTGACTCCTCCACATATGTTTGCTAATTGCTTTATTCCCAGCTGCCTTTGATTTGTAGTCCCCTTATGCAAGGACTACCTCTAGCTGTATTTGATGAAGAAAATATCTGGCTCTGTACAGACTTTTCGCAAGGGAAACTCATGGATGTACTTGCTCAAGACCTCTTTCAGCTATTATGTAACAAGAAACCAGCTTTCTGTAGCAGTTTACAATCTCTTGGCAGACTTTTTTGAAGTTTGCTTGCTCCCCGGTGATTAAGGCAGACTTATTAAGCTGTAGTTGGGATTTCGCAGGTGAAGCAGATAGAAATCTGCATGGTGGTGATTCAGGATTATAAATATCATCTTCTCCATCCTTTGTAGATCTTCTCCACAGAGATAGAAAGGAATTCTAATGATAGACTACCTCCTCCAAATTAAAAGTTTTCCACTGCTGAAGTCTTTGTTGAGATCCTCAATCTGGGGGAAGTAGTAAACCACCTTCATGCAATGGTCCTGTCCATCAGCTATTGCACAAGCCTGGGTGAGGCATGGGGAGCTTGGAGAGGAAACTAAAGCTTGAGTTCTTATTCAAGATGGCACTGAATGATGGCTCTTTAGGCAGTTAATAATAGTTAGGAGACCTGCCGGGAAGGATTTGGTGACAGAATGTAAGGCTGAAGGCTGAATGACTGCCTCATAATGTCGTTATTATCTTAGTCTCATGATTTAAGAAGCTAGGAAGTACTGGGGTCCTGCAGCTCCCTGTGTACAACAGAAAGGGGAAATACACAATAGCCTTGAAGTGGGTTGATCCAGATCCCAATGAGTATAACACAGACAATGCCCATCTCATGATATCCTCTCTAGGTTTTGTAGAGTAGTGTAAGTCATTGCACTTGGGAACAAACAATGCTACAGCACACAGTCCTTACTTCCCCTTACAACGAGAAGTCTCAAAACAGAACAGCCATAAGCACATGCACTACTATTGTCTAGAGTCGTGCTCTTTGGCTCTGTTTTATAAGAACTTGCTCCAAGTGACTCAAACCAGAGTTTTACTGTCAACACCTGATTGTAAGATGCTTTTGATTTTCCTCTTTGAAGCTGGCACAGAGTGCACACATTATTCTCTCCAGGTTGGTGTCTAGCTTCAACTTTGCAAACTCATTTTCTAGTTAGCAACCAGCTGCTGCAATTTTAGCTCACCATTGGGCTTGCTGCTGCTGCTTTCTCCTCCTCCTCCTCCTCCTCCTCCTCTTCCTCCTCCTTTACCAGGTATACCTAATGGTTACTGGGATAAGTCTCATTTTGAGAATGCAATAAAGAAACGCATTTACAAAGTCGCCATCAAAAACCTATTGAATCAGAATCTCCTCAGGAAATGTTTCTACAAACAGAAATTGTAGAAACATTGCGACATACTCTCTCCATAGGTGATCTCATCATTAGCCACAGCTTTAGGCTTTAACTAGTTTTCTATGCTTCATGACTTGCAAGTTTCTAGCTTTCCTGCAATAGTCTCTTTGAGCTCTGGCCCTGTGTGTGTTCCTGCTTTCTGATAGCTGCTTTTGGAGCCGTGACAGCTAACTCAATGATAACATGTCCCAACAATGTGTTTGATACTCTCTTGAAACCCAAAGTCTCCCTCTCATCTCTCAGTAATTGTTGCTATCATTCATAGAGCATCTTAGACATTACTGAGTCCTTTATCTGTGTGTACCCATATCAGTTGCCAGTAGGTCCTCAGCAGGGCGTGAGAGGGTATGTCTGATTCTTATTGTAATGCTGGGATTTGGCCTGACTTGAGCTTGCACAGGTCTTGGACATGCTGTTACAATGTCTGTGAGTTCATATGTACAGCTTCCCTGTTGTGTTCATAAGATACTGTTTGCCTATAGTCACCAACTGCCAGAGATATAGAATTTATGGATTGAATGAAAAGTCATTAGAAATCAGTATTTAACTTCTAAAAGTAGCAGTACCTTCTCCACTGGAGCCTAGGATTTTCTAGCTATAGGTTTGTGGTTCCACAACAGTGCTGGGTTTGAATTTCATTTTGCGACTTAAAGCCAATTAGAGAATGGTTGGTTACTTCTATGATAGCTGTGCCACTATTGCAAAAGTGGCCATATATTTCTAGGCCTGTCAGCTTTTTAGCTTACCATGTTCATATCTGTTAAACGCTTGATTACATTTTCCCACTGGTGGTACATATGACCCTTTCCAGCATTCTGAAAGCTAGCCTGTAATGGTACTATTGCCAGGTGAATACCAGCTTGATTTCCCAGTGTTGTATGACTGTATTATGCATTATCCCCTCATTTTAGAATAACTTTCTCTCTCTCTCTCTCTCTCTCTCTCTCTCTCTCTCTCTCTTTCTCTCTCTGTGTGTGTGTAAGTTTCTACTGTAGTAGGGTTCCATATGACTTCTTTGGCAAGGTCTTTTGCACTATTTATCCCTTGTACTTCTTCCTCTTCTCTGCCCTTCCCAACCCAATTAAACCTTCCTACTTATTATTCTCTTAACTCTTTATGACACTGTGTTCTATCTCCCTTTCTTGGAAAGCTTCCCTAACTCCTGACATGGCCACGTCATATTTGGAAATTCAAAGCTAACATCCACAAGTGAAAGAAAATATGTGATGTTTGTCTTTCTGAATCTGGGTTACTTCATTCAGAATGACTGTTTCCCACTTCATTCATTTGCCTGTGAATTCCAGAAATAGGATTTGAGTGATTTTATGGGATAACTAATTTGTTACTGTAAACATAGTTACAAGACTCAAGTCACACATGGAGTTTCAATATTCAGCCCAAATTTATGCTATACTTTCTCTACCATGCTCATGTAAATGCTAGTATAAATATTTAACATTAACCAGCTAATATACTTCCTTTAATTACATAATCAGAAGTACAGTGTGTATATAACAGCTTAACGAAATCAATACTTCATTGTTCCTAATACAATATTTTGTCTTCTGAGTATGTATATATATCATATTTATATACATATATGCATATATATATATATACACCATACATATGCATGTCTGTGTATGTAGAACCACATAGCCATGATTATTCATGTAATGGACAAGGAAGGACATGAGGCGTCTTCCTGTGTCACTTTCCCCTGTGTATTTGGGGACAGGGTCTTTCATTACATCTGAAGCCTGCTTTTTTGACTAGGCTGGATGGCCAGTGAGCTCATAGGATCTGTCTCCGCCCTACCAACACTGAGGTTACAGGCACTCACAGCCTTCCTTGGCTTTACATGGGGGGTTAAGAATTGAATTCAGATCCATCCCCTTTTGACAGCAAGTACTCATATTCCAGAGCCATCTCCCAGCTCCTTTTCTTTATGTTTAAAACATACACACACACACACACACACACACACACACACACACACACACACACAAATACAAGGTTGACCTTAGACATGTTCCCATCTGAGGGAAAATGTAAAAGAAATAAAGCTATTTGGAGTTCTTAAATTTTAAAATTTATGTTCAGAATGTTCTCTGAACATTGTTGTATGTCAGAAAAATATATGTTTTCCTCTTGCTGTGTTCTGTGTGGCCATTTATATGTAGAAGTCATTGCATTCTCAAACCTCAATGTGTACAATGTCTTTTCTATGTTGGACTGTAAAGCTAGGTGGCACTAAATCTGCTTTCCCTATGAAAAGAAAGTTGAAGTTCAAGTGAAGCCTGGGTATTATACCACTCTATAACATGATTCCATTGTTCAAACTACCAGGGCTTCTTGCTCATTACTGTGTGTGAACTCTTAGAGAGCAAAAATCTTTTTAAATTTGTGTCAATAGATCATAGAAATACAGTCTGAGATAGGTTTCCATCAAAATGATCACTTTCAGCAAATGTAACATAGCAATCTCCTCTTGCAAGTCAGAGTGAATAGGATACATATTCTTGGCAAAAAACCGTACTATTTTGTTAAAACTTGCATAAATACGCTTCTGGACCCTGGCTAAGCCAGAATGTCTGACTTCCTGCAGAAGAGTAAGCGATTGGTGATGGACATCGTGCTAGCTCTCTAGCAGGTTAGCACAGGTTTGTAGGGTTGCTTCGTACATCCGTGCCTTTGTTTCCTGCCTTCTTCATCCGGTCACTTTCACCTTCTATGCTTGGCTTCTTTTGTTTAATTGAAACAAACATTGAGAAATCTTTATTGACATTGGCTCACACTCCTCCATCTCTCTGTGGTCTTTCTCCTCATTACCTCGCTTGACATTTTTCACGCTCTTTGCTCTCCTCACCAAGCCCATCTAGTGTCTAATCCCCGGGCCACTGTTGTTCTCATAGCAGAAGCCATGGCTACACCTTAGCTATCATTAGCAAGTTAAATGCTGAGTATCACATCTTGGCTTGTGGGCTCATGAGTCATTTGCCTTTTGAGCAAGGTGTGTCCAGTGTTGGAAAGAAATCATAGCAAGGTCTACAGCAGAGTGCCAACGAGTTTTCAAATGAAGTTGCCACACCTAAACCTAAAGCATTTTTCAACAGTTAAGATGAAGAGTGATTAACATTTAATATAGGCCGCACTTGTTGGGTCATTACGTTTCCATGAAAACTAGCTTTTAGCCCTGTGTGTCAGTGCTGCATTAACCTTGCTATTTCAAGTATTAGTCTTCATCAGATCTGTCTTTTTGCAACAGAGAATTAAAAGGAGATATATTAAGTGCCCTTTTATAGGAAGCAGTGCTTCTCTGTAAAGGCTATATCATCTGAATGCAAGGCGTCAGCACCGTGGTCCCTTATTCATCACACTGGGAGGACAACTCAGAGATATTACTTCATACAACCCAGTTTTTGTACTAGGATCTCCCTAAGGTGGATTTTCCTTTTGAAGTTATTGCTGGGGTACACATTCTTTAGTGCACCCTTCCTGTTGATGGTCTACTTCAATGCTAGAGACAGTGCTTTGATATTACCCTTCTAATAAAGCACAACAGTATTCAAATTTGTTTTTATCATTTAATAATCTTTTCTAGTTATGTAAAAATAATCAGATTTTCAACTTTTACATACCCTTTAATAAGAAGTTGTGATTTCAATTTGGTGTTAGTAGCCATCTGTATACTCAAGAGCCATGTCTAGAATAAAAAAGCTAAGTGGAACCATGATACTACTTGTGTGTTATCTATCTGTCTGTCTGCCTGCCTGACTGCCTTTCTGTCTGTCTGTCTATCTATCTATCTAGATGTAGACAGATAAAGAAGTAGATATAGATAGGTTAGTAGAGAGATTTATTTTATGAAGTGTGTGTGTGTGTGAGACAGACAGAGAGAGAGAGAGAGAGAGAGAGAGAGAGAGAGAGAGAGAGAGAGAGAGAGATATGAATACAAATACAGGTACCTCTAAAAGCCAGGAGTGTGCTGAATTCCCCAGACCTGGTCTTATAAGCTAATGTGACCTGTACCACATGGGTGCTGGCAACCAAACTCTGGTATTGTCTAGGAGAGCAACTAAACTTCTTGTCAGCTAAGCCATCTTTCTAATCCCATGTGAGAAAGTCCTTCTTGCTTATATTTAATATGACAGTAGTTGTCCTAAGTCAAAAAGGTAAGCCCTTCCAGGAGTTTGTGCCTATACATTGGATAGGAAGCTCATGGAGAGCAATGGCCTACACTGTATCTCCCTTTTCCACTGGAGCAGATTCACTCTCTTATTTGAGATCATACATGCCCTCCACAGCGGTAAATTCTTCCCTCCCCCAGTGCTCACTCCAAATTCTAGTTTAGCTGATTAGTCTGAGTTCACAACATTGATACAGTGCATTATCAATCCCCACCCAAGAGATCTAGTTCTTTGATCTTGATTCTACATCTTTGTTAATATGGCCTAAGATTGGTTTAACTATTTTATCTGCAAGAAATCAGTCAACCAAGGCCACTTTAAGTATCGTAATTATTTTTATTTTAAAAACTCTTATTCGATACTAATTCATGTATTTCAACACATACAGTGTGTTTTATGTAGGTCTTCATGGTCTGCTTCATATGTCTGCTGTTCTGCTCTGTGTGAGCATGCTATGACAGTGTGTTCTTCCTGCCCTGTTCAGGACCCTCCAACTGCCAGTTAGGCATCCTGTGCCTTGATTTGCTCATGTGCTAAGTAGGGTAGGCTTCCTGTGAAAGGAGCATTTTATAGAGTAGGATAATAGAGTTTTAATATGAAAAACTTAGAACAATGCAAGTCAAACCATTCGCTATTGTGCTTATTAGCATGACACTTTTACAGCCCCCACACTGTCACGTGCTCATGGTCAGGTGCCTGGGCTGAGAGTTTCTAAACTACAGATGAGAGGATCTTCATTTTGATTTAGACTTGTTCCCTACAGGCATCACACTACCCTCTGCTCCACCGTGAAGTGTGTTGCATGCACTCTCCTTATCTTCCCCTTTGCCAATGCCCTGTATTTCTAGGCTGTTAGTCACTCTGTGAGTAAAAGGCTGGCTCCCTGGTATTAGAGTTTTCATTCTCTGATTAAAAAAAATAATCCTGGAAATGAAATTAAAATGTAAGGAAACTCACGTTTAGCCTCCAGCAGTAAGAACAAGGATGCAGTGAGAGTCTGGGAGTCAGTAATTTTTTTTTATTTTTTTAAACATTCAGAATTTACAACATAAATTCAAGTAACATGTAGGCTGAACATCAGAACAGAATATATTTATGCATGTAAGAATATGTCTGTCTAACTGTATGTATGTATGTATGTATGTATATAACAATAAGTGAGAAAAAGACACCATGGTTTTGAAGGAAAGCAAAAAGAATATATAGGGAACAAAGGAAAGAGAAAAAAATAATATAATTATATTACAACTTAAAAAATTTTAAATCTTATTTTAGGGACTTTGCAAAAAGAAAAAGTGTAGTTTTTTAATTGAGATATATGAGTAGTGCTAGTGTATTACTTTCATTTTTATAATTTTGAGATTTTATAATTGTTTAAAGTAGCTATAAGTCTAACTTTTATCACCAAGCTCAGATCCAGACTTCTTTTTGGTCAGGGATACCTCTGTAGCCAAGATGCTTCCTTTTCAATGTTTTCCTGATACCCATCAAAGGAGCAGTTACCAACTGTCCTGGGGAGAGGGCTTCCCACTGGTTAGTAAACCACACATGCTTAACTCAGTATGTGCATGTTACTCTAAGGAAGCAAATGGTTTATAGCAAGCCTTTAATTGTTAAAGTATGGGTTAGTGAAATTAAGAGAATAATGCTATCCAGTTATCTGGACAAAAATTAAATGGAAAGGAGGAATTAGTTTTCCATGATAATAAAGGATACATCATTAAAGAAAAACAATGCTGGCTTAGAGAAAAAGCCACATTCCTACATTCAGGAAGTGGCATGGACTATTTACTGACAGGTCCAACTATTTCTTTTCCTTTGAAGTGTTTGTCTCTCTCAGTACATGTGTGTGTATGTGTTTACATTCATATATATATATATACATATACATATACATATATATACACACACACACATATATATATATATATTCTTTTGCTTACGTATAGCAAGGGCAACTTCAAGCCAAGTTTATAAAATGACATAAGAAATATGACACATATATTCATTCCCATCTTTAAGAAATGTCCAAAGTGAGATTTACTTTAACTGTAAGCTTCAATCAAAGCTTACTCATTGGTGTTTACTGATGCTAAGATGTTAGAGAGAAACATTGCAAGAAGATGTTTGTATTAATCATCTACTGCTGCACAACAAATTGCCCTGAAATGTCAAATCTTACATGATGAATATTTATTGCCACACAGACTGGGAGAGACAGATATGCTCAGGAAAGGTTTAGTGGATTTTGGCCTACATTGGCTGTGCTCTGCGATTATGTGGAGCTAAGGATTATTGAGACCATCATAAGGAATGGTTACTGAGGTATGTTTGGCTAGATGGTAAAACTATTTAGCAAGTTTTAATACCCTTGTGTAAATTAGCCCATAAAATGCATCCTAGAAGATCTATTACCTATAATTTATGAGGCCATTACATGATAGTTTCACACCAAATTAAAGAATAGTTCTTCAAAGCACATTTTTAGCACTTTTCTATTAGCAGTTGAAAATAATATCTGAGTGAATTGTATGATTTCTGAAGAAATTTTGTTTAACTTAAATGTGCTTTCTGGTACTTACTGAATTACTTATCAGGCTTTTATTTTTAAAAAGGGAGGCTCATCTTTATGTTAATTGTTCAGTTATCAAAGAATTTTAATCTTATTGTTTGCTCACGAGAACTACTCATGAGAAACCAGTTACTGCAGCACACACCTATAATCCCAACACTTGGGAGGCTAAGGCAAAAGATGAGTGAATTCGAGGCCAGGCCAGACTATACTGTAGAAAGTGCCTCTTTCTAACAAGCAAAGAGGAATAATTACTCACTGGGTTAATAACAAACATAAAATTAATATCAATTATTTATTTCCCCAGACCTTATAGTAGTGTAATGTTGTACATTTTGAATGTTGTTATTGTTGTTCACACTGTTCAACATATTTCCAATATTCTAGGTATAAACATATTTGAAAATCAATGTTATTTAAAAGTTGGTATGATGAGATGTAAATGGGAAGATTTGATATAAAATGAAATCCAAAATTCTTTGATAAGGTTTTAGAAAAGCTAAACTGTAACATAGTGAGAATCTCTAATACAGATTTAAATATTAATAAATGTTCTCACAGCATAACTGTAGTGTGGTGCATTACTCAAGAAAAGCGCCCCTCCACCCAGCACCAACAGTGCCAACTAAATTGCGGATAGTATCCAAATTCCTTAATTTTTTTTTGCCATGACAAATTTTGGGTTATTTCTACGCTTTTGTTTTAATTTAATCATTTGCTATGTTTTAAAAAATCAGACACTTTCGATGAAAGTCTAGAGCTCGATGTCAAAGTTGTCAAACACAGCAACATTACTAGCTACATTGCCTCATGACACCTGAGCTCTCCCATTAAGAGTGGGCAGCATTTGGCCCGGCGGTGTGTGTGCGCGTGCGTGTGATAGTTTATCTTTATACATGCCCACTGGCTGCCAGGGCTATGTTGGCATCTGAGTGAGCAATCTTCCTTCCAAAAGAAGGATAATTGAATTGTGGAGCTAGGGCAGAGATTTCTGCTTAGTGTTTCTATTTTTCCCGTAAGGGATAAACCACTCTAAAAGTTATGAAGAAATAAATATCTTCCATGCTAAATCACTGTTTAGTTTTAACATATTTAAAGGTTTTCCTATTATCATTCTTCATCTTGCAGAAATGTGTATGTCTTTATGTAAGAGACCATTTTCCCCTCAGTAAGTCTAACCTCATCTTGAGACTTTGAGACAGTGTCAGTCTTTCACTTTTGATGTATCTCTTCAAGCTGAGCACTGTGGTCACTCCTGTTGTCCAGATGCAGTGCCACCACTTGTTCTGATAGTGATCTAACCACCACAAAGTCATAGCTCAAAGTCTGCTACACCTCCTTACTCTACTTACTGTAAATAATCATAAATGGGGCATATTTCAGGGCAGTTGGAAATTCAGTTCATCAGAGGTGAGAATCAAATTCAGTCAAATAAGCTGACTTCACCAGTCAATGTAGGGTATGTTTCCAGTCCCCGTTATCTCTGTTGTTTCTCTTCTTTTGCACCCAAGAACCCTTCCCTTAGGAATGAGTGTGAGCCTATTGTCTACTTACATTTTATATTCAGATTATTTATATATTCTATGATGGCTGTGAATTTTACCAGCTGAATGTATTTAGTATATGGATATTTTGTTAAATTAGTACTAATGCCCTTTTACATGGTCCATACTCTGACTGCGAACACACACACACACACACACACACACACACACACACACACACACACACACACACACACACTTATTATTTCAATGAAGCAAATGGGCTGTAGAGATGGCCAGCATTTGAGGGCATGCACTGCCCTTACAGGGGACCGGGCTTTGGTCCTCAGCACCCATACTGGAATCCATGCTTTTGAGTGCTAGCTTCAGTGAATCTCATCCTCTGTCTGGACTCCCAGGGCACAGATACCAACATGCACTGCACGTACTAACACAGAGACACAGTATACACAAAATAAAGTAAAATAAACAATCTTTTCAATGGGATAAAACAGAGCTCAACCCTTTGGTATGTTCCTAGTATTCAGTTGATGTCTACTAAAATCTCCATTATTAATCTCATGGATTAAATATTACTCTGTATCCTGTTCTGGAAGCCTTGTTGATTCTCTTATGTCAAGGTTAGTTGCTTTTTTGTTTGTTTGTTTTTGAAAATCTATGCTGTTTTATATGTCTTAGAAAGTAATACAAAGCTACTGGCATCAGTTTCCTCTTCACTTACAGAATGTGCTCACCTGTAGCCATCGCTGCTTCTGGGATTCTAAATGTTCAGCGAGAAACAAATACACGTTATTACGTAACATGATGAATTCTAATTTTGTAATGTTGCTATTTTGGTTTTGTAATCAGATAAACACTATTATTCCCACATATAAAAATTGCATAATTTTATATAATTCAATTAAGTAGCAATTCCCCTAACTGAGAGAGGACATGTAATTTAAAAGTACATGGGCAGGTCTGCCCTGCATGAAACATCTGTTAGCTGGGATATTTTCTTCTGAGAATCAGCAGAAAACCCAGAGCAAATAATCAGGGATCAAGACAGGTAGAGAATACGAGGGCTTGATTGTCAAGAAGTGGATGGTTTCTGTACTACTTGGCATATGATATGTCATTGATACAGTGTTTGCTTGTGGGCAGACCCATTGCAAGTAAATACAGGTCCCTGAAGGTCCCCGGAAGAGGCCTTTACTTGTGTTCAGATAAAGACAGTGGTGCTTTCAACACAGGATTGAGGTGGAACAAGAAGTTTCAGGTTTGCAATATATTCAGCCCATAAAGAATTTGCCCGTGGATCAAATGTAAGTGGGTAAACTAAAAGGAAGAAAAGCAGTCCTGGTTTGGATTTTGAGTGATTTAGTCTTTGATTCTTTCCCCCTCAATATACAAATTCCAAAATGACTTCTACTTTAAGAACTGCCCTATTTTTATGTTGCTTCCTATTAGTCTTTCTCTTTCTCTCTCCTCTTTCCTGTTTTCATCTGCCCATGGAAGCTTACAGATTATACCTGTTTTGTGAACTTTCCACCAGATGTTGAAATCCTTGTTCTTTCATTAAACTTCTCTGATTGACCAAAGAGCAGACTATTTCCACATCGTTTAATCAGTTGGAAGGAAGTCCTAAAAGCTCCCTCGCCTAGAGCAGGCAGAACACTGACTCCTCAGTAGTGCGTTGAGCCTGTTGGAGAAATACGGTGGCCTCAGGTGTCTCAGTATGTTCTTCTACAGGTCCAGGTTCTATGTTCAATCTGTGTAAGTGTCTGTCTTCGATACTTAGTCCCTACAGGCCAATGGCTGCTATATGCTCAATATATATTTTAAATGATGCTATCCTTTTAATTCTGATGTAGTCACTATGCTTGATAAAAGTTTTAATCACCGTTCACCAGTAACCAGTTTCTTTTCATTTCATATTTAAGGAACAACACAGCATTACTGGAAATACCTGTCCTTTCCTCAGCAGAGCAGTCTGCTTTCTATATTAAAGTGCAGGCCTCTTTATGACCCTGGCTTTATCACTGTCTCCATTATGGCAACACCCACCTTTGTCATTCTGCCACCTGGGTCATACAGCCCCACTGCTAGTTAGCCATTTCTATGCTAGAAACTGTGGGACAGGATGAAAAAACCCTTTAGTTTCAGAAACAATTGACATTCTGCCGGAGTAATAAATCTAGAACTCTCATTTAGTTGACTTCAATATTGTTTTTACAAACCGTGTTTAGCAACAGGAATTAATTTCCTTTGAGTATCACCATGGACTTTAATAAAGCACCAATGATTTATTTGCTTTGTGTCTAAGATTAACCCAGTTAAGAATGGAAAAATCCTATTAGATCATAAGAGACTATCCTTTCCCCAGTGCAGGATTGTGTGCTGAAGTGTATTTCCTAATCTTTGTCCTTTTTTAATAACAGTCTTCCTGCATTCATTTGGAAGACTTTACTCTAATGGAGTATTCCACTCCATGAACTTATACCACACCGTGCATTGATTTTAGCAGGAGACAGAACCTTTATGTTTGTTCTTATCCTACACTTCGAAGTTGTTAATACAACGTGTTTATTTCTTTAAAGGGCAATTATTCTAAGTCTTTAGAAGCCTAAATCGTAGCAGTCTTTTTCTCTTTTTACTGAAGAAGCATTAACTATTATTTTTGGAATTGTGCTATTTTGTTTGGAATGTGCCCCGAACTGTTGGTCATTTGCGGCGTATACTTTGTGGAGAAATTAGAACGAAGCTTCAACCAGTGAGCCAGCAGCTCGGTTATTTTCCATTGTTTTAATGTCAAAAAGGCAAGTTCAAGGATCCAGGAGCCAGGAAGACATGAATAATTTGAATATTAGCATAAGTGGTTTTCTGCTCTTCAGGTCCTTGCCGTTGTATATCCTGACCAGGTGAGATGCCACAGGTGAATTCTGTCTGTGGACCACCATCTTAGAAGGCAAGGAAGAGGAGCTTAATAGACAATGTTTTATAACACGTCTGCAAACGTTAACTAGGAGACAGTGTACCTTCAAACTATGGCAGGTTGCTAGTGCTTTCTGCTGGGGCACTGCCATCTTATCTTTAATAATAGATGTATTTTATATATAATTCTCAAAGAGCTTGCAAGCTAAATGATTCTGAAAAACTAAAACAGCTAACTTTGAAAGCAGAATAAACACTAATACTGGATTCACGTATTTTCTTAGTAACAGTCTGAAGTTAAGCAATTACTTAAGTTATTAAATAATGTTTTTTTTTCCTCTAGGAAGACTGTCCGAGTCTACCAATTCGCTCTCTAGAAATTTGTCATGGCCCATCAATGTCTCCAAGCTGATTTTCAATACAGTGCATGCTCCTTAATACAATGCACGCTTTGTCCCTCTGCTGCCTTCTAGACTCGTCTTCCTCCTTTCCTTAGTTCCTCCTCTGGGCCAGCCTCACACCCCAGGTGTCTCCTCGTGGTCACCCTGTGAGAGTCCAAAGCAGAAGTCTCATCTTCCGTCTGTCTTTACTGATGTCCCTGTGGCTCTTCTCCTGGGAACTTGGTAATGCGGCGGTGATAAAATCTTTATGACATTAGATCTAATAGAACACGGCTGACTCGCAGGCACTCTACCATCATGAAATGTTGGGCTGAAACTGTAACTCACAGGGACCAGAGTTCAATTCCCACTACTGCGACAATAAGAGGATTAATGTTTCCTTGTGGAAGTGGGTCAGGTTTCCTGGAACGGGATCGATTCCAGAAGAAGGCATTGTTATAGGAAGCCTACTTCCTCCCCTAAATTTCTCTTCTTCACAGATCTGCCAACTGTTGTGCATGCGTTCTTGCTACGATGGCTGGACGTCGTCTCTGAATTGTTTTGTATTCTCTGAGGATTTTTAAGACAGGCACGATGTTTTCCTTATGTTTGTGTTTGTACTCCCTTGTATCTGGCTCTTTACCTACTCCACAGGGTTTGCTAGGTATGCAGTAATGGGAATTTTGTAGGTATTTATGGGATTTGCTAATAAATTAATAAACAAATACTACGATACTTCATCTACAGATACATAGTAGTCAATGTTCTAATGACTAGTGTCCAATATTTCTTATTCTGAGTCTTCAGATCTCACATAAGGGAAGAGATCTGTTCCTATGGAGTTTTTGTCAGAAGCCTTTCTTATTTACCGTTACTTTGAACTCCACTGCAATGAACTGAACTTAATAATTTAAGATAAATTATGGGATATCACATAACATACGTTAGCTACAGACATACTACTTTGTGCATTTGTCTAAGTAAAAATATTGCTTTCGTTCTGGGGAGTCCTGGAAACATTTTTTTTTGGTTCTTTTTTTTTTCGGAGCTGGGGACCGAACCCAGGGCCTTGCGCTTCCTAGGCAAGCGCTCTACCACTGAGCTAAATCCCCAACCCCACTGGAAACATTTAAGAGTCATTTGTTGCTAACATGTATAACATGAATTCTTATCTCTGGCAATGGAAACCTGAAGAAAGGGTCACATGAAAATGTTAACACACACACACACACACACACACTCACACACACAAACTAATGCTGTATGGAGTTGCTTTTAAGAGCTTAGAGGATAAAATAACTGCTGTGGAAATTCAGGGAATGACTTCTGGAGATTGTTAAAGAAGGATTAAAGAAGGAGTGACATTGAGGGGGGGATGCTAACAAGGGCAGGATCTCCAGAAACATGGTGCTTCATGGCAGTGTCCAGGTTACAAGAGCCACAGTTTCCAGAGTAAGGAGTATTTCCTTGGTCCCCACTTGTCACTTTATTTTGTTCACTATTCACTCTTATTTGCCCCCTGCTTTGCACAGGGTCACAATGGCTAAGTCCTGGGAAAGGGTCCAGTAAGGACCATGTGAGGAACTTCCTGGCTGTAAAAGATCGCTGCAGTGTGGAATTGCTTTGTCGCTCGGCCTCACATCTGTTTCCTCGTCCCTTCACCAGCACAGTGCTAAAGTGCATCTCCTGATTCCTGACTCTTTGGCCTTTGACCATCCCCAAAGCCTGTGCTCTGGCCCTCCCCCTGTCTGTGCAGTGTCTCTGCCTTTGATCTCTGAATGCCTGGGATCTGTAGGTTCTCATTTCTTCCAAGCTGAGGTTCCAAACTTGCTGGCCTCCCTTCTGCTACATGGCTTGATGTATACTTGGATTACTGTGCACCTAGTGCTGGCCTACTGTGTGGATTACTCTGTATCAGGTGTTGGCCTACTGTGTGGATTACTCTCTATCTAGTGCTGACTTACTGCACTGTTAGTATTGCCAACTACAAGACATTATAATTTCGGTCTTTTGCCCGGTGTTTTGTTCTGTCATGTCAACTGGACTGCTCGATACAGCAGATAAAGGAATACGCAAGGGGGTGTGTGTGGAGAAATGAGATAAAACTGGCCTGGATAAGAAGACCTTCAGGAAAAGTTCAAGTTTGTACTTTATTCTTTAGATCAGTGACCCTCAAAATGAATAATTTGGATCCAAAGCCAAACAAGATGACTCCTAGGAAAATGGAAAGAAGTAATTATAATACCCAAATCAGGTTGTTCAGTTTTTCAGAAATAAACAATATTCTCAGTTCAGTGCAAAGGAAGTGAACGTGTAATTGAAATGCCAATATTTAAATTATGAGCTGACCCTCCTTACTCTTTATGCCTGCTGAGTTTGGTCATAGGCTTGTGAAAGAGAGATAATCCCGTGACCTGGCATGGTCGACTGGAGGACCTTATTTGTGGGCCCAGCTTTTTGGAGCGATTGCAGTTTGTTTGTGCTTAGCTTTGCAAGTCACGTTTCTAGCTGTATCTAAAATAACACTCGAAGAATGGACTTGGACCTTAGAACAGTTCCACCTAGAAACTAGAATTGAAGCTGCCCCTCGGAATGTCATGAGATGCAGCTCGTGTTTCTACAGGCAGGATCCATTCTTCTCACCTAGCCTGAGCAAAAGGCATCTTAACGAGGTGCCACAGAACTAGCTAGTCTCAAGGACACTTAGAAATACAGTATATTCAAATGTCTTTGACAAAGGAGCTTCATTAATAGTATTCTGCTTATAAGCACTGTAGGTATGGTGGTTAGCTGGCCATTTCTATGCAAAGGTTAAGTCATTTTCACATTCAAACACTAGAAGTCTACTTTTACCATACGCATTCATCTATGTATATATTACATCATCTACACAAACAATATCTGCACTTGACCAAGTGATCAAAAGCATTTTAGTAACCAGGGTTGTTCTGTAATCACCTAATTGAAGCTGTTTAGAGACCACTGATAATTTCATAATGGACAGTTTCAGTGTGTGAATGACAAGATGGATTTAGAGTTTTCTGAAGTCTATTCTGATGAAAGAATATTATTTATTTAATTACTAGACTCTCGCTTGAAGGCACAAACTTCCAAGCCTTCTTGTGTAAAGAATTTAGGTCTGATAGATATGTCCTAACATACTGTGTATGAATTTGGGTGAATAAATTCACTTTTAGCTGCTAAGGAAAAGAGCATGTGTACGTATGCGTACACACACACACACACACACACACACACACACACACACACATTTCATGCCTTTGTTTCTATCCCCAATAACAAAAATTATGTTTCTAAATTTTAAAGATTTAGAAATTTTCTTTCTCCCCAGTGCTGTAACATAACTCAATCCCTTTTACAGTGACAGTAGTTGCTTTAGCAGTGTTTCCAATCACTTCTGTTACAATTTTGTTTATGTATTTGAATTTGGCAACTCAAACGAAAAGGAGAATAGCATTAACTCATCTGAAATGGTCATAATTTGTGTTAAACATGGAGTTCAATGAATACACTTTCTGCCCATTCTACTAACAAACCTAGTAAGAAAGTGTTGACAGACAAGTCGGCATGTCAATGTATGGGATGCTTTACCAAGAAAGTTATGAGAGCTGTAAATGCTCAGAGCTCTATTTTTAAGGGAATTTCTTCAGGAAAAGGGGGTAGGCAGAAGAACGAGACTTCTATTTTTAACTTAGGGCTGTTCTTTCACATATTGACTAACTCTGACCCTGTTGAACAGACAACCAGGCATGTAGCTTTTGGACCCTTTCGTATTCTGCAAATATTAGGATGCAGCCCATGCCTTCTGATCTGACCCATTCAGATCTCACGTGTTGAGTCCGTGATCATTCATACCGCCTTACACAGCATTCGTTAAAAAGTGTGATGTGGATTTCTTCCCTTCATAGTTCTTTGGAAACCAAGACCTTGTTTGACTGGTTTGCCTGGAATGAAAATAAAATTGTTTTTTTTTTCTTATGGTAAGTTTTATCAGTTTAAACTCTACAAAATGAGCCATGCAAAAATAGACTTTGAAACTTTCATTTGAATATGAATAATAAGGACTTTTATTTATCATAGATTTATATACCAAAAGACTTTTAAACTTTAGGTTTTTAATATACTTTTTATAAATTTGTCCTTTTCCCTTTTGTATTTATTTTGGCTTCCACTGTCCTACCTTCCTGTATCTCTGAGTGTTTATAAACTTTTGAAGTCGAGAACAATGTCGTAGACTTGCCCTCTTGTCCTCCCAGGAAGCTGATTAAAATAGTAATAATGCTCACACAGTTTCTTCCCGTAGCTCAGACAGAGGCCAGACTGTACATAGGACGCGGTGGAACAGCTGTGACATCTGCCACTGTTGGGAACATAACAATCGGGACGCAGGCTTCGATGTAGGCAACGGGCTTTAGGAATCCAAACACACTCGTGCTAAGACGTCATCAGCCTCCAAATAAGATGCGTGAGCTCTTCCCAACAGAAGCTGCCATGCTCGATGCTATGTTTCCGTAGTGGAGAACCATGGTAATAGGCTGTGTGAGATGGTGGTGAATGGCCAATGCTGAGAACACTGTTGAAGTGAGGGTACATCCCTGATGATGGAGGAAGTGGGGGCAGGGCTAAGGAAGAAGCAAAGCAGCTAGAGATTGTGTTCCACCAATCAGGCTTCTCCGTCTTACAGTTTCTTTTCTCAGACTCCTCAACCCTGTGTGGTCTGCATTTGCACCTCTACAGTAGAAATTTGGGTTTTCAGTGTTGGGACATGAAATATATTTTCATCCTGCACGTTCATACTACATGGAAAACAAAACCAGACAAATGTAGATTGTGGAAAACCTTATCTAGATTGTAGCAAATGACAACAGTTCTGAAGCAACCTAAATGGAAAGGAACACTTCCTTAGGTGGAAAGAAATGTTTCTACGTGTCTATTGGTAACAATGAGTGTTGACTGCTTATCTATCAGGCACTGGTGTAGACATAAACTTATTTAGTCTTCACAACTACCCCAGGAGTTACTGGGTGCCATTACCACTTTTTATATGAATACAACGAGACAGAGTTAACTTTCTTTTTTTTTTTTCTTTTCTTTTTTTTTTTATTAACTTGAGTATTTCTTATATACATTTCAAGTGTTATTTCCTTTCCCGGTTTCCAGGCAAACATCCCCCTCCCCCCTTCCCTTCCTTATGGGTGTTCCCCTCCCCGCCCTCCCCCCATTGCCGCCCTCCCCCCAACAGTCTAGTTCACTGGGGGTTCAGTCTTAGCAGGACCCAGGGCTTCCCCTTCCACTGGTGTTCTTACTAGGATATTCATTGCTACCTATGAGATCAGAGTCCAGGGTCAGTCCATGTATAGTCTTTAGGTAGTGGCTTAGTCCCTGGAAGCTCTGGTTGCTTGGCATTGTTGTCCATATGGGGTCTCGAGCCACTTCAAGCTCTTCCAGTTCTTTCTCTGATTCCTTCAACAGGGGTCCTATTCTCAGTTCAGTGGTTTGCTGCTGGCATTCGCCTCTGTATTTGCTGTATTCTGGCTGTGTCTCTTAGGAGCGATCTACATCCGGCTCCTGTCGGCCTGCACTTCTTTGCTTCATCCATCTTGTCTAATTGGGTGGCTGTATATGTATGGGCCACATGTGGGGCAGGCTCTGAATGGGTGTTCCTTCAGTCAGAGTTAACTTTCTAAAAGCTAAATGGCACTTAACCACTTGGTCACATGGTAGGTGGTTCTGTCCCAGAGCACATGCCTGAATGTGTGTCTCTGTCAACCACTCTTAACCCTGTTAAATGTTAATAAAATTCACCAGGGGTGATGATCATTTCTGTAAATGCTGTGCCATACTGAGCCAAGCTTTTGTGTTTTCCATGGATAGTTTGGTTCCCAGGTAAACTATGTACATTCTAGCTGAAGAGGGTAGAAATAATAGCCAGTGTCTTCCCTGTGGGCAGGTGGAAACAGTCCCAGTATCCAGCCCAGCTCTGAACTGTAAGCTTTCCTTCCTCCACTCTCCGGAGTGACACTAGCACAGGAGATCCAACTGACATTAATGGTCTAAGGCATAAACTTGAAGTTCTAGAGTTTATTGAACATCTCTTGGATTAGGATTTAAACTATTATCTTTGTGGAGAGTACTTTCTTTGATTTTGGTGGAGATATGCAAAAATTTCAGTTTTAAAAGTGATTAGTAGAAAATGTTTTAACTTAATATACGCATGGAGTAGTAAGATGTTGACGATTCTGTTAGGGTTATGATAGTAGTTAACCTAAACAGCAGGGTGTAAATACATGTCTTTGGGTTTTATATTTAGTTCATTGCAGTAAATTTGAATTTGATGTGGAAACATAGCTGCGTTTTCCTGACAGTTGTAAGTGTAGTTATCGCAACTCCTGCTTCTTCTCCCACGGCTGAGTGATTTTCTAAATATAATCTAAAGCACAAGCTTCCTTTCCGTGAAACTTCATTCTAAAATGAGCATCATGAGTGTCCACAGGGGAACACAGGCAGTGCACTCTCAAGGTACATACATGTGTCTATTTTATCGGGAACATACTATGTTTCTTATTGTTATGTGATACTTTTGCTCTGCCTCAGAGACCTGAATCTTTGTAGGTAGATTGCTATGTGGATTTTCGTCATGGGGAATTTGAGATCTCTAGTAAGGTCTTCATCCCACACTAAACTTGAGTGTAAAAATCAAATCACTCTGTTTAGCTGAACAAAAACTATTTCTTAAAAATTCAGTGTACAATGTTTCCTTACTTATTTCTGCAATATATAGAGGTCAGACGACTACTTGGAGGGGGAATTGGCCCTCTCATCCCACAGTGTAGGTCCCTGGACCAAATCAGGTCCTCCAGCTCTCTGGCAAGCTCCTGTAACCCTAGAGCCACATTAAAGGCCCCAGACTATTCATGAGGGAAGCTATGTTCTGTGTCAGCTACTTCACTAACTCCCTCAGGGAGGCATTCCCATATGAATCTTCAACAGATCTTTGAATGATACAGTCTTACTCCTGTTTTTAAAAGAACAATTAAGCTGGTTTTATTAGAATGAGAAAGGGTATTTTTGCTAATATGTCTAAGATTATGTATGTATTGAATAGAAATAAGCTGCTTAGGCCTAATTCTGGAGGAAAAGTTTGGATTTATACAGATCGAGATATAACTATAAGCCCACGTGTGATGGCGTATGACTGTAACATAGTGCTCTCTGGAGTATGAAGTGGAAGGTTTAAGTTTGAGGCCAGCCTTAGCTGGACACTGAAACAGAGGCCAGCTTGAGCTAATCTGCCACTCTGTCACCAACAAACAAACAAAACTGTTTAATAAACGTCTTACTAAGTAAAAATAATGCAAACTTTTATAAATACTATTTTACCTAATAATGACTTTTAGCGAAAGTAATGCTTTTCGCTTATTTTTACCTAATACTGCCCTCAGTTCCTGTTCACCTCATTCACATGTCAAATGATTAATGATAAGAACTTTAGGTCCATCAGGGAATTTATTACCCACACAAACGACAACAGCAACCCGATGCCAGGACTCCTCTGCTAATTAACAGTTACCACAGGGCCACACTGAAATACATTTTAATTACCTTCAGGATCTCTTAGGAGCCCAGGACTCTAAAGTAATGCAAAGGTTTATGAGCGCTGTGGTTTCATAGTCTCTGCCCAGGTGTTCCCATCAAATCTCAGGGAGTTGTGATGCTTGTGCTTGTGGCCTTTGCTTTCCCAACTTTTAGGTATTAATATAACAGACAAAACCAGAACAAACCATTCTTCTCACAACTATAAACTCTCCTTTTTTTTTTTTTTTTTTTTTTTTTTTTTTTTAAAAGCAGACTTGATAGTAGTTGTTATTAGCATGTGGTAAAGGTTATGTAAAAAATGCTTACTTAAATACAGCTTATGAAATTTATCTTTAAGTATAGCTTACACGGCACTATTTATCATTGTTGAACAGTAATTAAAAGTTAAAAATAGCCAATACTTTGGTTTAGAAGAACTGGATACTAAAATAATTATTTTAAGGTTTGTTTTATGGCGTAATTGTGGATTTTGGCTTACAATTTCAGTAGATGTCTAACTTATCTCTGACTTTAGCATTACTTATTAATCTCTGTGCCCTTTGGTCGGAAGTCTGGGGACAAACCACAGAAGCGGAGCATGACTAGGCTAAAGACCTTGTTTATTTTTCCTTTGTGTCTGAGACTAATCTCTTTTAGAAACTCAAAACATCCTCAAAAATTAACATTGATTTGGGGTTTGGTTGGAAAGGGGTTGGGAAGAGAGTAAGAAGTGCACACTGGGTTCTAAACTGCAAGTCAGGGCTGCTGGGACTGCTGGTGTTTGTCAGGTTCCCGCCCCCACAGGGATCATAGGTGGGTGGAGCCCAGCCTTTGGATCTCTGGTTTTGCCCTTGGATAGTGGAATACATGGGCGTGCCCCATCCTCAAATAAAGTCCTGAGATTAGAAACTTCAAAACAACATATTAGTTGGCTTTGGCTCATGAATTCATATTTAATATGTGTAAACATGGAGACTCTGATGATAAGGCTTCTGGCTATGGATACCAAAATCATTTGTTCATACTTCTGGTTTTTTATTTAAAAAAATCCATTTGTGTAGCAGGGTTGTATTGAAATAACTTGTTTTAGAAAGATAAAACTGTAAATGCCTCTCATAGCTTTTATGGGTTTAAGTCTGACACAGGATCAGGACATGGGGAAACAAGGTATGGCAAGATATTATGGGATGTTCTTTATACCCAGGATGCCATTGACCTCCCACTGAATATGTACTGTCCCTGCATCTGTCTTCTATTATATCAATGGGATTCCTTCCAGAATCCCATCCCCGTAAGTTAATTGCAAGTAGGCTTTATATTTAACAAGGCAATGTTGATTTCTCAAAACATGAATTAAATGTAGCAATTTTTAATTTCACTTGAAATGACACTTGAATAGTTTTATGATTTGAAAATGTTTAAAATATATAAAGATACACTAAAGTTTGTAATCTGGTGGTGGTCCCACATACCTTTAATCCCAGAACTTGGGAGGCAGAGGCAGAGGCAGAGGGGCAAAGGCAGAGGGACAGAGGAGCAGAGGCAGAGAGAGAGGCAGAGGGGCAGAGGCAGAGGGAGGGGTGGAGGGGCAGAGGGACAGAGGGACAGAGGGGCTGAGGCAGAGAGAGAGGCAGAGAGGCAGAGAGGCAGAGAGAGGCAGAGAGAGGCAGGTGGAGCTCTGTGAGTTCAAGACCAGCCTGATCTACAGAGCAAGTTCGGGGACTACATGAAGAAATTTGTCTCAAACAAACAAAAAATAAATAAGTAAAGAGAGAAAGAAAGAAAGATGGAAAGAAGGAAGGAAGGAAGGAAGGAAGGAAAAAAGAAAGAAAGAAAAGACAAGACCTTAAAATTTAAGTTTTTTACACTTTTATTAATACTTGAAGCAATTCTATGTCAACCGATTAAATAGATCCTTTTGTGGTGAAGCCTCAGTACTGATTTTTAAGGCTCCTTGCTGGTTATTTCATGTTCACTAGATGAAGGAACATATTTTATATGGTTTCAGCTCCACTATAGATAGTATGCCATATTCAATTTTTAATTCCAATTGACATAACTTCATAGCAGATGTCTTCCACACTTCTTTCTAATTGCAGTCGCTTCATAAGTGTATCTTTCATACAGCGTTGGCTGTTTGATTGTACATTAGTTGAGAATGGTAACGATATAGCACTGGGCTCTGTTGACTCATTTCCAGATCATATCACGGAGAGCAAGCATGAGCGAGCCTGCTGTCCCGTGCTGCCCAGTGATTTCATAAGGGATGTAGCAACTGCTGCACTATCAAGAATCTGGTTTTCTTCATCACAATTTTCCTGGAACGGAGTATATCATTTGCTAAATATATTTTAAATCTGCCCTGTTTTCCAGGCTCTTAAGAATTAGGGTGATTGGTTTTAGCACGTAGCCATGTTTATCCGTAGAACCAAGGTATTTCCTTGGAAGCGGGGTGCTGTTCACAATGCCATTCATAATACCAATTTTGTAACTATACAAGCAGATGACTCTCTAAATCATTGGTATCAAAGGTTTTAAAAGGGCAAATTAATCTCAACAGTCTAGAAAGGATAAAAATTAACTGCCTGGCTATGACAGTCACATGATACCTAGCATAATAAACAACAACTACAGTGAATCCAAAGAGCAGCTGTCAATGAACTATTGTAACTCTTTTAGTCTATGTTCCCTTGGTTTGAGAGAAACAGCCTTTTCTACATATTAACCCTTGGCTATTAAACCCCTTAGCAAACCAAAAACTAGACCTTTGCTCACAAGAACCAAATATCTAGATGTTTGTCTGTCTTACAGTTTTTGAGTGAGTCCACCTCTTCTCTGCCAACTCTGTCTTGCTTGCCTTACCAGCATGGTCATTAGCATCACTTATTGTAATGGAGCCTGTGTGAAGTGCTTCCTACAAGGATATGCCATCCCTTTCATATTGTTTAATCTTCACCTTAGCTCTTGGGGAAGGATATTTTACGATTCCATTTTCAGATGTGGAAACTGAAATTAGAGATGTTACTCAATCAGGAAGCACAGACACTGGAATCTGACTGAGGCATCTCTCAACCCCAGCCCCGAACTCTAACTCTGTAGTTGAACCCTTGAGGAGATTGGCTAAGTCTCTTTTGCTGACACGGCTCCAATCGGAGTTGAGTCAGTCTAATAACATGGTGGATGCTAATTCAAAGTGGAAGTAGTCCAAAGTTGTAGACAGCTCTGGCTCTTAAGGTCAGTCAGAGAGGTTTTCTTCACTTTCAGGAACTGTCAGTGTTTTTACCGCTCGCCTTGTCTATACAACTGAACAGAAGACTCCCGAGAGAAAGGAGGCAACCATCTTTTTCTCTGATGCTAGAATTGTTCTTATTATAGTTACAATTATACCACCCAGTTCAGTCTTCACGATCTTCTCTTTGATTTTCCCTTGCTTCTTCTACACCCACAACTCTCCAAGCTCAGCATGAATAGGCTACAGCAAGGATGAATGGAAAAATCACAGGTTTTGGATGGACATAGAGCGGTTTGATATATAGATCTGCCCGTTCCTGTTCTCCTAACTTGGTATGCTCCGATGCGATATCCATGGCTCAATTTTCCTTTCATTAGAATGCATGTAATAATAACTTTGCAAAGTTGTTTGGAGTAAATGAATGAGTTAATGTAAGTATATATGTTCTGTATGATTTTTTGCTACGTTGTGATACCATGACCAACACTGCTCCAAAATTAACCCTGACTGGGACACTGAAAGAATAGAGATGTTATGACCAGATGGGTAAGTGGCAGAGAAGTTGGGATCAGGTAGTCTGGCCACTCTCTGAAGAAACTGCAGGAGCCTTGGAGCCTGGTGTATTTATTATACATTTGATATATAGAAGATGAAGTTATTGCACACCCTGCACAAGGAGACAGGGTTATGATACACAGGTATAAAGAGGTGGGGCTTGTGGTATACGGCTGGATCAAGGAGACAGGTTTAACTAATCTCATTAGGAGCAGTCTTCAGGCATCACATTCTGGAGAAAAGCCATGGTAGATATGTTCTTCACACATTATCAACATGAACTCAGCCCAGAGGAAGGCTTCACTATTGCCATGGGACTGAGAATAGTATACTTGACACAGTCATGACATGGTCATGCATACATCAATGGCACCCTTCACTCAGGACTTCACACACTTGGGGCTTCCTCTCTTTCTCATCCCACGCTAGGGTTACTTAAGCCGTCCTTTTGTATTTCTAACTCTGTGTTTAGTTAACATGATTCAGAGATGCTCCTCGTTTGTGCCTCTGCTCAGTTTAGGAAATCACAGTATTCCTGACCCTGAGACCTAACACGATGGTCCTCATAGACTATCTCCTTCTCTCTGCCTTTATCTGAAGGACCGCCGGAAGATATGCCACGCCTGACTGACAAGACTCTCATTAGGAAAGAGGATATTCTTTTCATTACTTTTTACCATTTCCTCTCTTTTATCCCACGATGTCCAACAGGCCATTCTCCCTTGTAACCGTCTCTTTATGCTGGTACCAAAGCTCTTCTGAAAATTTGCAGCTTCACTTCAGAAATGTATTTTAGTGCCCTGTGGCACCTGTAACCCCATTTGACACTAAGGTTGGAGTATTACCACAAGCTTAAAGCCAGCACAGGCTACATATACACAGTAAGCTACTAATCTAAAAAATACGCCTTTGAATCAGGTCCTTAAAAGAGTGCAATGCCCACCGTCCCCAGCCCTTGTTCTTGTGCATCAGGCCTGTGGTTGTGACTGCACAGATTTTTCCACTGGGTCCTTGGCTCTTGACTCTCAAGGCCTGAGTGTGCAGGACAGTAGTGCATCCTCCTCAGGCCTGGACCGTGCCGCTCCATTTCTTTCTGAGCGTAGCTGCACTGATTTTGGACAATCATAAGAAGGGTACCTCCTTGGGAACACTCCAGTACACAGACCTTTAAAGATGGGGCCTTGGGAAAACTTGAATGATTCACAGAGTTACACATTAACTTTTTAAACAGACTGATACTGTTTTTTTTTTGTTTGTTTGTTTGTTTTTTGTCTTACACTTAGAATTCTGTTGTTTCCTTTACTTTACACACCTCAGTTCATCCTTTGTTCATTACAAACTTTCCTATACATCACTTCCAAAGTACATTTTCTTATTTTTTAATATGTTCGGCTACTAACAGCATTTAAGAACTGGGGTATCTATCATAGCAAACCACAGAACTGTCTGGGAGACCTCTTCCTGTTGTGCCTAAATCTGCTTCTCAGCAGTGTCTTCACATTCACAGACAGTGGTGAAACAGAAAGTCTTCATTAGGATATAATCTCATAAATATGCGGCTGGAGCCATTGGGGCCTTGTCGGGCACCAAAGGGAGAAGTGCTTGGTCTTGCCAAGGCTGTGCTGCCCCACCCCCCAATGTCAGGGCAGGGAGGTGGGAAGGGGTGGGTGGTTGGGTCGGGGAAAGGGGATAACATTTGAAATGTAAATAAAAAATCCAATAAAAAGTAAAAATATGCAAATGTTAAGGTATGTGGATAGTTCAAAATCTGCTGTTGAGAAAGCAGATGTATCCAGACTGAAGCCTATAGACCGTGTGCTGAATATTGTTGCTTGGAAACTGAAAATATCAAATTGGCAGGGGGCAATGTGACCATTGCTTGAAGGCTCTTGAAATGGACCCTTCAAATACTAATGCACTATACCGAAAAGCATGAGGATAGCAAGGATTAAAATAATGTGAACAAGCATTGGCTGATCTTAAGAAGGTGCATGAGATAGCCCAGGAGATAAAGCTCACCAGGCAGAATTGCTTAAAGTCAAACAAACATTAAAGGCACAGAAAGATAAAGAGAAGGCAGTGTATGCAAAAATGTTTGCTTAGTAAGGATTAACGTTTTCGTAACTATCATACATTGATTATGTAAAGGACAATGTATATTACTGTCTACATGATCCCTGATGTATTTCCCTTGATCTCTGTCATTGTTTACATAGCAGTGCTGACATAGGTTCCTTCTTAATAAAGGGTTAGGAAATACAGGAAAACAAAACAAAAATGGATGCAAGCTTTAATTTTCTAATGAAATAGTCAAGTATATCTGGAACCACGTTTAATCTGTTTAAGGGATTGTTACTGCAGATCCAAATTATTTCTTAGTATACTTGATTTAGGGGGCAGGAGCTTACTGTGTGGCTCAGGGTGGCCTAGAACATGCGAACCTCCAGTTTCAGCCTCCTTAGTACTGGGATTACCATGATGCCAAGCACTGTGGTTTTTTAAATATAATTATAACTAGAAAAATGAAAGGTCTTCCTCCAAGTAATCTCTTTTCCTTGCTAAAATTTGCTATAGTTGTAAGATATAAAGTTCTAAGTATTCAATAACTGAAATACAGATAATAGCTCAAGATCACAAGCATTTGTACCACCAAAATAGAACAGTTGACAAGTGATTGTTATTCTGTGATGTTGCTATAACAAAATGCCATACATTTAATGTGGCTTTGCCATTTCTAAAGAATATGATTTATAAATGTGTGAACTGTTAACTCTTTGAGAAATTCAACCGATATATTCTGATCATATTCACTTCTGCCCACTCCCAGCTCCTCGTGTCCCCAACCCGAGCTCTATAGCGTCTTCTTTCTTCTTTTTGTAAAAGCAATCTGTGCTGCTTCTGTTCTCATGGGCAGAGCCACCCACTTACGCGTGGCTGACCTACTGGGGACCATGCTCTTGAAATAATCTGTCTTCGATTCCCAGAAACCACCAACTGTCAGTAGCTCCTCAGACACAGGCTTTGTGATTTTAAACACCTTTGATTTCTTACATTTCTGGATGTTGGAATGTTCTAGATCAAAGTGGCTATAAGAGTCTAATGAAGGCATCTTTATTTTTTATATTTTTATTGGATATTTTATGTACTTACATTTCAAATGCTTCCCCTTTCTCCCCTCTCCCTTCCCTCTTTCCTCCCCCTGCTTCTGTGAGGATGCTCCCACTTCTACCCACCCACTCCCACCTCCCTGCCCTGGCATTCCCCTACACTGGGGAAATAAACGAGCCTTCATAGCACCAAGGGCTTCTCCTCCCACTGATGCCGGACAAGGCCATCCTCTGTTACACATGTGACTAGAGCCATGGGTCCCTCCATGTGTACTCATTGGTTGGTGGTTTAGTCTGTGGGAGCTCTGAGAGGTCTGGTTGTGTTTGCTTAGTGTTTCCTACACTGTGTCCTCACTGTGTAGCCGTGGGTCTCTATTTTACCCTTTACAAGGATACTCATAACATTCATGAGCAATGACTCTCTGGTAATTTTTGTGGTAAATGATTAACATTTTAAAATTATTTTTGTAATGGACCAAGCTCATCAAAACGATGTATTTTATCAGGTGAACTGGCATAGTTCTAACCCTGCTCTCTTTCCTTATTATAAAGTTACATTGTTTTCTAAACCATAAGCAACAGTGGAAATGTTACAACATTATTACATAAATGTATTTATTTTTTAAAAAGATCTAACCCAAGTTATACAGTTTCTAAATTTCCTCTTGTGGATATCATCAGTGAGATGTTTCCTTGTAAACTGCATAGTTATCTTCCATTTCTAATCGATTTCTGATATCATTTACCACATCTGACATTGTATAACTGTCCATCTATCTATCTGCCAATAGATATATCTGTTTTCTAGCTTTCAAATTCCATCAAGAATCCAAGCAAGACATTTTTGAAGGAGACCATTCATACACACTCTTCTGATCCTGTCAATAAAACATAGTCAGAAGAGTGTGTGGTCCTTCCTGCCCAATTAGAGGTAGCTATCTTCCTGACTGAGGATATGTTCTCCCTGAGCATCTCTAATGTGCACATTCATCTCTAGGAATATGCCATTCTGTCTTGTATGTTTACATAAGTGATATCCCTGTGTGTTCACAGTTTGGACCCCCCATTTTCCCTTCTGTCTGACATAGTTTTATGAGACTTCTTTTGTATTTTGGTTTCCTGAAGCCTTGCCACCCTTAGTCCCCTATCTCTTACTCATCACCCCTCCCTAGGCATTCCGTGACCCATGTGGCCTTCTGAGTCCACACTTATGGCAACACCCACTAAAGACTTCCAGCAGGATATCCTTAAGAACCACAAATGTTGTCCTTCAAAATATGAGTTTATTATCATTTCTCAAGGCCTCATCTTCTGACTTGTTCTTAAAGTTAGTTCTGGTGGTTTTGATCCTTTGTAACTGCTTCAGTGCCCAAATCCTCAGAAGCTATAAGTAAAACCAGCAGTTGAAGCATGAAAAGTAACACATGTATATGATCAGTAAAACCCACAGTTCTAGCGTGTCTCGGTTGGTTTACTTTGAGTGTTATCTCATCAGAGTCAAAGGTGTGGGCTGCAGCTCAGTGGACCGCTCTGCTCTGAGAAACACTTCAGTGAGCATACCATGTCCTTTCATCTTCAACACATGCCCTGCAAGGTTGCCCTTAGAGGCAGTGTAAAGGGGACCGTGCCACTTCAGGGTCAAAAGAGGATTCTTAGGCAAGGACCAAATGGCTTGCTAGTCACATTGTGCTTGATGCGGGGGTTCTAAGAACCATAAGCTGTAAATGGGAAGCCACCCTAAGTCATAGCTCTACACCACAGAAGACTGGGAGGACAGACTGACGTGCTCTCTGTCCTACGTCTGTCCCACATGGGCTGCACTGAATGAGTTGCAGCACTTTCTGCCTTAACTCACAGAGCTGCCAGTGCATGGGCGACACCAGCAGTTCCTTAAGCTACTTCAAACCCCTCTTAGCCTGATTTCATGTTCTTCTGAATAAGCTTTCTAAGATATTTATGTTCTTTTATCTAATATCAGGAAAATGAAAATATTACTGGGCTTGCTGAACTTCTTAGTATATTCTCCATGATACATGCTAGACATGTGAAGCGGTCATGATATAATGCCAGGTTATGTTTCTGGCCGTGTCTAACTCTATCTCATACATTCTTTACTTTGAGTGTGCACTGTGTGGCGGTCACTGTTTAACACAATATGCTTGTGTTACTTTACTTCTTCATTTTTAAACTTTTCAAATCTTTCTGTTTATTCAGAACTCTTTCCTCCATTCTGTTATCTTCCTTTCATTTTTCCTTTTTTCTTTTTTTTTTGTTATGTTTTGTTTTGAGAAATGGTTTCACTCTATAGCTCAGGCTAGCCCGGAACTCTCAGGGATCCACCCTTGTGCCTCGGTCTCCCATATTTGGGTTTACAGGTGAGATAAGCCATACCATGCTCAGGAAGTCCTTTTCCGGTGACCTGTGCAACTCTACATCCTACCAATATCTATCCTAGCAACTCCCATCAAAGGAGCTAATTGCACTTAAACCTTTGTCCTTTTTTATATGGTCTTGTACTCCAGCAGCAGTGGTCTCTCAGAAACCTGCTAGAAATGGCCTGACCTCATTAACCAAGTCAGTATCTATACATGTAACTAATTCCCTTAAACTCTGGCATTGCTGATGGCCTAGGCATTAGACACAGCTTTTATCACATTAGCTATGGATGCATGATGTGGCTTCTATAGACTTTAAGTTTCTAATACAGGTACAGTATCATGTTCCATTTGGAACTCTTAAAACCTTCCGAGAAGCATACACAATGGACTCTTTATATGTTTACTGAGTGACCTAATTTGTATTCCATCATTCATCCTTTGGGCATGTATAATCTTCAACAAAATCATATTTAGAGTCTAAGTGTTTTCAGTGCTAAATAAACGTATTTGTTTCCTTGAAGCAGAAGTATTTATGCCGTCTGAGACTAAGCCTTTTAAACTCGAAGTACTGCAATGCATGTTTCGCAGAACGTGGATGGATCCATTACATAAAGGGATATTTTTAATAAATCCTATAAATGAGATCTGTTAAGATGTTTATAGATGATGATAGAACAGTTTAATGACAAAAGCAAGTTTTGGATTTTAATATATATTGTAAAGTTTCACCAGAAGTTAGAAATTTCCCATGAAATCCATTGAAAAGGAATTTATTTTTAAAAATAAAAATAGATTCAAATATATACTGAAATGTCACTATACGAAGGCTGACAAGATGACTCACTAGTTAAGAATACTGTCTGTCCTCCCAGAAGACCCAGAGTTCCAACACCATCACTATAGCTCTCAGCCATCTCTAATTCCAGTTCTGTGGTATCTGATGCCTTCTGATGGCCATGGGTATGCATGCATTGGGGGGGGGGCACACAAAAACATTTAGGAAATGCACTCACATGTATAAAATAAAATATAGAGATATTCAATGTAAATATTAGTAAAATATAAATCTAAAGTTTGAATGTTTTATGTCATTCTCATTTTGTTTTACATGGTGCATATTTTTCAAAATAACTTACAGTCATTAGTTGGTCTAATATAAACTATACTGCATTTCATCTAAATGTTTACTGTTGCATCACTGTGTATGAATTTTTTTCTTGTGCAGTGTTAAAAATACTTTAGTGACTGGGAACTACAGAAAGATTGAGGTTTGCTCTTTTAAGTTAGAAGACAGTTACGTTAGAGTTGAAAAGGAAAAACCCCAGGGCAGGTACTAGTGGTAAATCTCAGTCGCTCCCAGAAAAGAATGGACACTTAAAAGCCAAGCCACTTGAGTTGAAGCAGCGTGGAAGTCAGCAGTGTAGTGACCTGCAGGTGCGTGGCGGGGACTAGAGCTATAGAGAAAGGGGGGAGGGAGGCCAGAGTGCTACGGAAATCAGCTTGGAGCACAGGGTTTCTGAGTAATTCCAAAATCAGACAGAATTCAATAGCAGCATGGCACAGAATGGAAAGAAATAAGTCCCCACTGTAGTATGTGAATTTCTTTTTGAAAAATTATCTTTAATCTTTTTTTACAGTCCAGTCTACCCTCCAACAGTTTCTCATTCCATTCTTCCACCCGTACCCCTGTCTCCAAGAGGATGTCCCTACCCTACCCCCACCCCACCAGACCTCCCCCCACCTTGGGGCCTCAAGTCTCTCGAGGATTAGGTGCATCTTCTCTCACTGAAGCCAGACCAGGCAGTCCTCTGCTGTATATGTGTCAGGGACCTCATATCACCTAGTGTGTACAGCCTGATTGGTGATTCAGTGTCTGAGAGATCACAGGGGACCAGGTTGTCCTCCTTCACACCTTCTTCTAGCCTTTTCCTAATTCAACCACAGGTTCCAGTTTTCTGTCCCTTGGTTGGGTATTAATACTTGCATCTGTCTCAGTCAGCTGCTTGTTGGGCCTCTCAGAGAATAGCCATGCTAGCCTCCTGTCTGTAAGCACACCATAGCATTATTAATAGTGTCAAGCCTTTGTACCAATACCATACAGTTTTTATGACTATTGCTCTGTAATACAGCTTGAAGTCAGGGATGGTGATTCCCCCAGAAGTTCTTTTATTGTTGAGTATAGTTTTCGATATCCTGTTTTTTTTGTTATTCCAAATGAATTTGCAAATTGCTCTTTCTATCTCTATAAAGAATTGAGCAGGAATTTTGATGGGGATTGCATTAAATCTGTAGATTGCTTTTGGCAAAGTGGCCATCTTTACTATATTAGTCCTACCAATCCATGATAATGGGAGATCTTTCCATCTTCTGAGATCTTCCTCAATTTTTTTCTTCAGAGATTTGAAGTTCTTGTCGTACAGATCTTCCACTTGCTTGGTTAAAGTCACACCAAGATATTTTAAGTTATTTGGGACTATTGTGAAGGGTGTCATTTCATTAATTTCTTTCTCAGCCTGATTATCCTTTGAGTAGAGGAAGGCTACTGATTTGTTTGAGTTAATTTTATACCCCGACACTTTGCTGAAGTTGTTTATCAGGTTAAGTAGTTCTCTGGTGGAACTTTTGGGGTCGCTTAAGTACACTATCGTATCATCTGCAAATAGTGATATTTTGATTTCTTTCCTTCCAATTTGTATCCCTTTGACCTCCTTTCGCTGTCTGATTGCTCTGGCTAGAACTTCAAGAACTATATTGAATAAGTAGGGTGAGAGTGGGCAGCCTTGTCTAGTCCCTGATTTTAGTGGGATTGCTTCAAGTTTCTCTCCATTTAGTTTAATGTTAGCTACTGGTTTGCTGTATATGGCTTTTACTATGTTTAGGTATGGGCCTTGAATTCCTGATCTTTTCCAGGACTTTTATCATGAAGGGGTGTTGAATTTTGTCAAATGCTTTCTCAGCATCTAATGAAATGACCATATGGTTCTTATCTTTGAGTTTGTTTATATAGTGGATTACATTGATGGATTTTCATATACTAAACCATCCCTGCATTACTGGTATGGTGCCTATTGATCGTTATGGATGATCGTTTTGATGTGTTCTTAGATTCAGTTTGCAAGAATTTTATTGAGTATTTTTGGGTCAATATTCATAAGGGAAATAGGTCTGATGTTCTCTTTCTTTGTTGGGTCTTTGTGTGGTTTTGGTATGTTATTGGTACAGAGACAGGCAGATAGATAAGTGGAACAGAATTGAAGACCCAGAAATGAGCCCATACTCCTATAGCCACTTGATCTTTGACAAAGGAGCTGAAACCATCCAATAAAAGAAAGATAGCATTTTCAATGAATGGTGCTGGTTCAACCGGAGGTCAGCATGTAAAAAAATGCAAATTGATCCATTATTATCACCATGTACAAAGTTTAAGTCCAAGTGGATCAAGGACCTCTACATCAAACCAGATACACTCAAACTAATAGAAGAAAAAGTGGGGAAGAGTCTCTAACACATGGGCACTGGAGAAATTTCCTGAACAAAGCACCAATGGTTTATGATCTAAGATCAAGAATCGACAAATGGGATCTCATAAAACTGCAAAGCTTTTGTAAAGCAAAAGACACTGTCATTAGGACAAAATGGCAACCAACAGATTGGAAAAAGAACTTTACCAATCCTACATCTGATAGAGGGCTAATATCCAAAATATACAAAGAACTCAAGAAGTTAGACTCCAGAAAGCCAAATCACCCTGTTAAAAATGGGATACAGAGCTAAACAAAACATTCTCAACTGAAGATTATCAAATGGCCATAAAGCACCTAAAGAAATGTTCAACATCCTTAGTAATCAGGGAAATGCAAATCAAAACAACCCTGAGATTCCACCTTAAACCAGTCAGAATGGCTAAAATAAAAAATCTCAGGTGACAGCAAATGCTGGCGAGGATGTGGAGAAAGAGGAACACTCCTCCATTGTTGGTGGGATTGCAAACTGGTACAACCATTCTGGAAATCAGTCTGGAGGTTCCTCAGAAAATTGGACATTACACTACCTGAGGACCCAGCTATACCTCTCTTGGGCATATATACCCAAAAGATGCTCCAACATATAAAAAAGACACATGTTCCACTCTGTTCATAGCAGCCTTATTTATAGTAGCCAGAAGCTGGAAAGAACCCAGATGCCATTCAACAGAGGAATGGATACAGAAAATGTGGTACATCTACACAATGGAATATTACTCAGCTATCAAAAACAATGACTTTATGAAATTCATAGGCAAATGGTTGGAACTGGAAAATATCATCCTGAGTGAGGTAACCCAATCACAGAAAAACACACATGGTATGCACTCATTGATAAGTGGCTATTAGCCCAAATGCTTGAATTACCCTAGATGCATAGAACACATGAAACTCAAGACAGATGATCAAAATGTGAATGCTTCACTCTTTCTTTAAAAGGGGAACAAGAATACCCTTGGCAGGGAATAGAGAGGCAAAGATTAAAACAGAGACAGAAGGAACACCCATTCAGAGCCTGCCCCACATGTGGCCCATACATATACAGCCACCCAATTAGACAAGATGGATGAAGCAAAGAAGTGCAGGCCGACAGGAGCCGGATGTAGATCTCTCCTGAGAGACACAGCCAGAGTACAGCAAATATAGAGGCGAATGCCAGCAGCAAACCACTGAACTGAGAACGGGACCCCCGTTGAAGGAATCAGAGAAAGAACTGGAAGAGCTTGAAGGGGCTCGAGACCCCATATTCACAACAATGCCAAGCAACCAGAGCTTCCAGGGACTAAGCCACTACCTAAAGACTATACATGGACTGACCCTGGACTCTGACCTCATAGGTAGCAATGAATAGCCTAGTAAGATCACCAGTGGAAGGGGAAGCCCTTGGTCCTGCTAAGACTGAACCCTCAGGGAACGTGATTGTTGGGGGGAGGGCGATAATGGGGGGAGGACGGGGCGGGGAACACCCATATCAAAGGGGAGGGGGAGGGGCTAGGGGGATGTTGGCCTGGAAACCGGGAAAGGGAATAACACTCGAAATGTAAATAAGAAATACTCAAGTTAATAAAAAAAAAAAAATAGTGTCTAGCCTTGTAGGCTCCCCTTGAGATGCGTCCCAATTTGGGCCTGTCACTGTACCTCCTTGCTCTCAGCCTCTTCTCCATTTTTGTCCCTGCAGTTCTCTCAGACAGGAAGAATTGTGGGTCAGTTTTGACTGTGGGATGGCAAACCCATCCCACTACTTGATGCTGTGTCTTCTTTCTACTGGAGGTGAACTCTACAAGTTCCCTCTCCCCACTGTAGGGTATTTCATCTAAAGTCCCTCCCTTTGAGTCCTGAGAATCTCTCACCTTCCATCTCTGTGATAAATTCTAGAGGGTCCTCCAACCTTCTACCTACCAAGGCTGCCTGTTTCCATTCATTCTGCTGACCCTCAGGGCTTCTCTCCTGTTCCTCTGCCTAATAGGGGATCATGTTCCCCCTTTCCCCTCCCTTCCCTTTTCTCACCCATGTCTTCCTCTCCTTCCTCCTGTGATTGTTTCCTTCTCCTTCCCAAGTAGGATTGAGGTCATAGTCATGGGGGAAATGCAAATCAAAATGACCCTGAGACCTTACACCAGTCAGAATGGCTAAGATCAAAAACTCAGGTGACAGCACATGCTGTCGAGGATGTATAGAAAGAGGAACACTCCTCCATTGCTGGTGGGATTGCAAGTTGGTACAATCGGTCTGGAGGTTTTTCAGAAAATTGGAAATAGAACAACTGAAGACCCAACTATACCACTCTTGGGCATGTCCCATTGTACCAGAGGAGCACGCACTTCACTCTGTTTATAGCAGCCTTTTTTTGCGAGAGCCAGAAGCTGGAAACAATCCAGATGTCCCTCAACCCAAGACTGGTTACAGAAAATGTGGTTCATTTACACAGTGGAATATTATTCAGCTATCAAGTTATTAAACATCATGAATTTTGCAGGCAAATGAATGGAACTACAAAATGCCATCCCGAGTGAGGTAACTCAGACCCAAAAAGATATGCATGGCATGTACTCACTAATAAGTGGATATTAGCCAAAAACATACAAAATACCCAGGATACAATCCACAGAACTCAAGCAGGTTAACAAGCAGAAGAAATAGTTAATGGAAATAATGTTAAGGTTATTTGTTCATCCATACTCTGCTTATGGCAGAGGAACTTAAAGAAGCCGATCTAAACTTAAAACATGTGTACATTTCAGCCATAGATGTTGGCTCTCTATCAGAATGGTTGCCCTGTTAAGGCCCTTGGTTCACTACTTCTTTCTTTAATATGGCTCATTTGGAAAAGCCACTGTAAGGGAACACATGTGCTAACAATGTCATTCAAAAGACAGATGAGAATTTTTTAATGAAGCAACTTCCTGGTCATGTGTTCTGTTTCCTACTGGAATTACTGGTGCCAACATATACTTTGAGTGATGACCTAGCAAATTGACCATATGTCAAGGTCACATGATAGGTCCATTTTGCTGAATAAAGCACAAACAGACTCAGCTGACTGGGCTCCTTCTCCCCCAGTCCTCTGACCTGCATGTGGCACACCATTCCACTGTGCTGTTGGGTCTGCAGGTGGATTTGCAGGACTCATACCCAACATATCATTTTTCTCAGCAAATTCCCATGTTCATGTGGCTAAGTGTTTTAGGTTTTCTTAATTATATTTAAAAAGCAGCCTCATGCCGCCATCATTGGATGGTTTTATTACCTTGTCCCATCTGCACTTGTGTTCAACTGGCCACATAAAATGAATGTGGGGAGACTCTACAATTTCAGGTCTAGTATAGAAATTTTTACCTGGGTTTTAATGAATCCTCTCTCAGATTAGGAGTCTGTTCATAAACATAGACTGTTGCATTCAATAAACACTTGCAGCACACTACTCTGTGTGCTTCTTCTAGGCTGGAGGTATAGGGAGGACCGTACCTGACTTTAAAAACACAGTAAACAGAGTACCTCATTGCAGGTATCAACTTCAATCCATAATGTATGAACTTGTGCAGTGAAAGCTCAAAGAAGGGGACACTTTCTTTATGCCAGTGGGGCAGGAGTAGATGACCTTGAGCTGAGCACCAAAGGATAAGACTGTTGGTAAGGAAGAAGCATTTGAGAGAACACCCCTTCTGAACAAATCTCATTAGTAAATGAAGCTTACGCACAGAGGCTCTCCCATACATTGGCAAATTAAAATTGAACATCAACTTGAGATGCTAAAGAGTAAAGCAAGACTTGAAGAACGTGGGATGAGGCCATTATGAAAAACCATGTCATCGGGGAGCATGCTGATGAGCTAGGGCATGGGGTGGCATGGAAGGAGTGAACCAGCATTCAAGAATGGTCCTTGCTCATTTACCGGAGACAGAGGGATTCTGTTGCCATAGAATCAAGTCTGTTCCTAGTTCAAGTCTCTCGCTGATGCGCTTCTTCAGAATTCAATATGATGGTTTCAAAATTATCAAACCATGTATAGTCACAAAGTGTATGGAAGAACCTTTTCATTACTATGTGATATAAATGCATACAGAACAGAGCTGAGTAGACACGCAGTTGTAATCACTGTGGAGGCCCTTAAGACGCGTTTCCATGGTTTGTCCATCCCTGTTTCACTTAGAGTTCATGATTCAACAGGTTTCCTAGGCGATTAACCGAAAGAAATCCGAGTGTGGTTACGAATATGCTTGAAAATCCTTTGCTATGCATTGACTGAGAAAAAGAGCAATCGGTTTCCTATAAATCTGGGCATCTGAAATCTTAAGATCAGTTTGAATACTTGCTGCCTGTCCCGAAGGATCAGCCGTGTAAAGCTGACGTATCAGGCAGCCGTGAAGACAGCCAGCTTCGAGCTTTTTCAACTTTGTTCTTTGTTTTGTTTTATTGTTTCATTTTCCTTCCTCATATAGTTATAAATTTTCCACTTGCAAGAAGGGCCTTCTCGGCATGGCAGTGCAGCTCAGCTTATCTTCCTCCCGGATAAATCTGTGTGTAATTATCTTAGCAGGTGAGAGAATTCAAGGAAGTGGTGACTGCCTAGGAAATGAGTTTGCAAGGCCGTGAGGTTTTTCGTTCATTAGAGGCTTGACTTCCCAAACATCCCACTTCATCTTCACGGAGAAGGTACTTTTCCATCTTCCCGGGTCTATATCAAATCTGACCACTAGAAGGTACTCTTCTCTCATCTGTATTTACCTTTTTAAAGCAGAATGTGATTGGGCACTGTTATTTCCACATTCACAAGCCTTGCTGAGTTACAAGACCTAGGAGAACTTAGGGTTTTGTTCTCCATACTTTGGAAAACAAGTCACTTGGGAAATTCCTCTGTCAAGTTGTTTTAGCTTGTGCTTATTTCTAAGACTAGTACATGCAGAATTAACTACAGGGAATGAAAAAAATTTTAAGATGAAACTTAAGTCATCTTAATTTGGTCTACTAAGGAATCCAGCTCAACAGCTAAACACTTCAGACCGCGTAGTTAATATTACAGTAGGTGACATTACGTCTCACAAGAAACGTTCTATCAACCTCTTGAGTCAAACCTATAGTATCACAGTATCACATGTAGAAACTTTTATCTTCCCCTTAGTTTTCATGCCACATAGATGTTTCAAATGTTAGCAAAAATGCGTGATGTGTCGTCATCGCCTTCCAGGGGTAGCGTTTCTTCAGTTGCAGCAGCACTGTTATCATCCACAGTAGGATCATCCTCATCAGTACCTAGACCAAGCTTGATCATCCTGGAGATCCTGTTAGCATGGGTCTGGGGATCTTCCAGACTGAAGCCGGAAGACAGGAGTGCTGTTTCGTACAGCAAGATGACCAGATCTTTCACAGACTTGTCATTCTTGTCAGCCTCTGCCTTTTGCCTTAAGGTTTCAATAATGGAGTGATCAGGGTTTATCTCCAGGTGTTTCTTTGCTGCCATATAGCCCATTGTTGAGTCGTCTCTGAGGGCTTGAACTTTCATGATTCTCTCCATGTTTGCTGTCCAGTCATATGTGCTTGTGACAATACAGCATGGGGATGTCACCAATCGGTTTGACACAACCACCTTTTCAACTTTTTTCTCCAAAATATCTTTCATAATTTTGCAGAGGTTCTCAAATTTTGTCTTTTTCTCTTCCCGTTTCTTCTTTTCGTCTTCATCTTCTGGAACTTCCAGTCCTTCTTTGGTAACTGACACCAAGGTCTTGCCCTCAAATTCCTTCAGCTGTTGCACACAATACTCATCAATGGCCTCAATCATATAGACTATTTCTAAGCCATGCTTTCGGAGACGTTCCACAAAGGCTGAGTTAGCAACCTGCTCCTTGGTCTCACCTGTGATAAAATAGATGTGCTTCTGGTTTTCCTTCATTCTGGTGCAGTAGTCCTTCAGAGAAACCATCTCGTCCCCACTCTTCTCAAAGGCTATTTCCCACAGCAGCCAGATATTTCCCAGTAATCCTTGTAGTTTCTTCTCATAGGCAAAAACACATAAATTCTTGAGTGTGTCAGTCGTGAGCAGCTGAGAATATTAAGTCACTATAAAATGTATTATTACAGAGCAAACGATTTTTGTTAGGGGAAGTTTTTAGATTAAAACCTCTCAGAGAAGTACTAGCATGTTCCAGTCTGTCTGTCTGTCTATCTGTCTGTCTCTCTCTCTGTCCCTCTCCCTCTCCCTCCTTCTGTGTGTGTGTGTGTGTGTGTGTGTGTGTGTGTGTGTGTATCCTTGTGTCTGCGTGGCCTATGTACTGTATAACTTACTTTTTGTTGCTGTAGTGAAAGCAGCTTAGGGAAGAAAGACTTTATTTTAGCTTATGGCTCCAATGGAAGACAAGTGGTATGGGCATGTGGCTGCAGTCAGCTGGAGCATGATGTCAAGTGATCCCATCTGCAGTCATACACATACAGCCAAGAGCACAGACTGGCAGTAGGGCAAGATGATAAACTCTCAAAGCCACCTCAGAAGGATGTCCTTCACTAGGAAAGCTACAACTCCTAGAACTTGCACAAGCTCCCCACCAGAACACAATGCGTTCAAATGCCTGAATGTACTCAGTGATTACGCAGTTCAAACCTCCTATCAAGTAGATAGCAAAGGCAAGGTGAGTCAGAGAAAATTATTTTTAGTGGCCCACGAAAATGAGTTCAGCATTGGTCTTCTCACAGGGTTACTTGACCCCAAGCACATGATCCATGAGCAAAATTAATCTACAGCTATTACTAATGCCAGAAATAGTCATACCCTGGATTTTTAAAATGTACTTCCAATTAAAGTTAGCTGCTTCCCTTTTAAAAACATAATCTTTAAACTTGTTCTGCTGGCATTTGAGACCTGAGCCATCAGTCCCATTCTCTACAAACTTACTCTTCTTCAAAGTGCATTTGATATTCCTCTTACAGCAACAGCAGAATGCACAGAAACCTGTCAGTGGCACTCGTTTCTAGGGTAGGGACAGGCAAGGATGCTCACAGTAGGGGCACGGTCAGTGCTGTGCAGAAGGACAGTGCCGTGGTGGGGACTGAGAGATGAGGGGACGTCTTGTACACGGATGCCAAAGGAAGTCTCTCTGAGAAAGTCTTGTTTGAGGTCTAAAGGAAATGAGGAAGGAAACCATGGATGTGCTCTGGAAGAAACGTCAGACAAATAGAAAAGCAAGGGCAATCCTGGGGTTTATTCTCGGAATAGTGAGACTACAGTTTAGAATGTAGGAGAGAGCCGTAAAGACGAAGACCAAGAAGACCTCACAGAACTTTCCTCCAGACAACAATGAAGCCTGCAGAGCCCTCTGCAGAATAGGCCAATTGCAGTTCTTGGTCAGAGAACGGTCAGCTTCTTGAATGAAACCTAGACTGGATAGGGCTGGGTTGAAAGAGGGGCAAGTAGTCCTAAAAGATTTAGAATTATCTAGACAAGAAACAATGGTTCTACATAAACTTGTGGAGGTTTAGCTTGGCTGAGGCTCTTTGCTGATTGTAGTGAGCAGATAACGAGAAGTGTGTATCATCAACTGGTTTTGAGCACCAAATGACAGAACGTGATGTATGCATTAGCCACTGTCTTGTGAAACTGATTCATTCAGTTGCCCATGCAAGTAACATTTCTTTCACCCAAGCAAGATTGTGGCTTCTGGTTATTTATTACACAAGGCAACATACTATGTCCAAGTATCCATTTATTGTCAGATGTCAGCTACATTACATTCATTACACATTTCTGCATGTGTATTTTGTTTTCCTTTTGCCTGTGGACCTCACCTCAAGTCATAAATCTCTGAAGGTTCTCTGAGACCTTTCCTTTAAATTAGATCCTATGGATTTGGCATTCGAAAGCCCTCACTGTTTCAATTCTCTGGTTGCTTCCTGAAAATGCCCTCCAGCTCGATCCTCTTGTGTTTTAACAAGGGCCTAAATAGAACCTGGAATGTCTCTTTGCTTTTTGAGGTATGAATCAAAGTAAAAGCGATCTGCGAATAACTGGACAGAAGAGGCCTGTTCTGGAAGGTGGTGGAAACAATCTCTGTTCTGGCCTCCCTGTTCTTTTCCCATAGCTGAGCTGTGATGTGCCGAACTCAGAACCATACAAAGTCTGAGAGAGGTCGGAGCAGCTGTCAGGCATTGCTACAAACATTGTAGCTTTTTCTACTCCAGAACTGTTCTGGAAAGTGTAGCTATGGTGTCACGTGACCTCGTCTGCAAACCTGCCTGTGTTCCTTCTGTTAGCCTGGGAGCTAGCAGTGTCTGCTTTCCCTTCTTTTCTTCTTCCTGCTCCGAGTCCTAATTAAGGTGGGTGTTTCGCCTCTGGTGGATGTCAGTCCAGAGTTTTGATCTCTTTGTTGTCTTCATTCTGCCTTCTGACTGATGCCTTCCTGGGCAGTTAATACCACACAGTCTAGCTGTCATTTGAATGGGTCAGAGTGGGTCAAGATTGCAAGGCAATTCGGAGGGGAAACGAACCTCGGTTACCTCAGGACCTTGTATTGTCACACCCCCTCTCGAGCCTGATGAGCTGCGCACGTCTTGTCAGGCCCATCTCGCTTGTCAGTTCTGTAGCCTGCTGGCGTCTCTGGGTCCCTTACATCATAGGACATGAGTGCTTCTTCCTCCATCCGCAGGCAGTCTATGTGCGTCCTGGATTCTGGCTCATCACCTGTGTTCTATCCCTGTCTGAGCTGTGCCCCGGCTCTCAGGTACAGGGACGCCGAGAGCACCGAGGCTACAACTTTTCCGTTCCTCCTTGACTTTTCTTTCTTGTTGCAAATTAAACATAATGAAGTACTGACAACTTGGCATTCTGTCACTAAATGGAGTTCATGTCCACCAATCTAGAGTCTGGACAATCAGGGCACTAGCAAAACAGATTTCTGTTGCGAGGCTTTTACCCCCAGCTTGTAGCAGCCGGCACACCACCATGTTTTACACCCACACCTCTTTGTGCACACACACATGCGATGAGTGAGCAAACTCTCTGCCTTGGGCACCAGCCCCAGCACAGTGCCTCACTTCTGACCTTTCTCAGATAAGAGCCCCAGAGAGAGGGCGCAGCAGTTAGCAGCACTTGCTGCTCTTACAGAGGACCTGGCTGAAGTTCCCGGCAGTCACAGGGCAGTTCACAGTCCCTGGTAAGACCAGTTCCAGAGGAACCAGCATCTCTGACACTCAAGGGCTCATGCACACACATATAGCATAAAGTAAGTGATTTAATAAAACGGAGTTGTATATCTCAGCATAACCCTAAATCTGCAGAGTACTGGAACTGATAGTATTCCCTCCTCCAGACTACCTCCCAAGGATCCTCCAGATACTGCGCCATGGCTTTGAGACGTGCAATATGAACGTTGCAAGTCAAGAGTTCAATTCATAACTTTCGTTTTGTTTTCTTTAGCATTCTTGGTGGTTCTATGTATCTTCTACCACAATGATCATTCAGTTAATAAGAATTCCCGCTTAGACAAGAAATCTTTCCCAGCCTTGTCAAGAAGGCTTAAAGCCTTAGAGCCAGAACATCAGATGTGTCAACTTGTTATCAAATCACAATTAGTAATTTCACATCGTCTCTTCCCCAGTCTCTTCTATGGATGAAAATATAGATTATATTTTATTTAAAAATATTTTTATTCTTTTAAGAGAGAAAGAAAGTGAGAGATAGTGTGTGTTTGTGTGTGTGTGTGTGTGTGTGTGTGTGTGAGAGAGAGAGAGAGAGAGAGAGAGAGAGAGAGAGAGAGAGAGAGAGAAGCAAGTATACCAGCAGCTCCACAGTGCAGTTTAGTCCTACAGGAGGGAATAACCTGGGCAGGAGAAAGTCAGTAGTGAACAAAGAGAAAGAAAGAAAACAGAAAAGACAGGACGGTGGCTTCCTGGTAATAGGTTTGTTGCTGCCACTTAGTTATGTCTGTGGTTCTAGTAAATTTGTCTTCTGACCCCAGTGTTCACCACGATTAGGAAGATGTACGGAGCCTCTGCAGATGCGTGCCTGAGTGTCAGAACAGTGTTCTCAGAAGAGGAATGTCCAAATCTTAGAGGATTACCTCTCATGCTTGCTGAGAGTAAAAGTTCTCAGAACTTTTGAATTGTCCTCTGCTTCAAGGAAACAAGGCAATCTACATTTGCGATAGATTTCCAGTATGAATTGTACAAACCCTGAGCTTATGAGTCATTGTTTTATGTGGCAAGAATATACAACAACTGTGTTTTGAAACATTCTGCCAAGCAACTCTTCATTTCTTCTAGGTCAACAGACTTTGGGTTCTTCATTCAGCTGAGAAGTGATTAGTCGTGGATTGTTTTACATTGTACCTTCTGCATAAACTGGGTATTTCTTCCTCTCTCTGTCACGCATATGCATACCCAAGTCTAAACATGTATCTGTCTGTCTATGACTTTCAAGTTTACTAAAAATTCATTTATTCATTATGATATTTTGAATGCCATCCATTGAATCTTAGAAATATTTCCTATTTTAAAAATATTTTTATTTGTGAATTTTATACAATATATTTTGATCATCTTTACCTCCCCATTCTCATCTCCTCCAAGATCCAGCCTCAGCTCCCCCGACAACTTTTTGTGGTCTTTTTCTTTCCTTTTAAACCCATGAAGTCCAATTGTGTAAGCCAAATACCTCTGTGTGTGGGGCCAGCCCCTGGGACATGGTGGCTCTTGAAGTGGTCACACCCTTAAAGACAAGTGACTCTCACTCTCCCAGTAGCTCTGCTGCTAGGAACTCCTCAACTAGGATTCTGACTTCACAGCAATCTTCTCCCTGCTGGGACTGTGGCTGGCTTGAGCTTGCTTGTGTCTTATGTATGCTGTCACGGCTGTTGGGAGTTAATGCACCGCTCTCCTGTGTCTTTGTCTCTTGTTTCCTGTAGTCACAGGCTGCCTCTGACGTTTATAGTCCCTCAGTCTTGTGAGGAAAGGTGTGATAAAGGTGTCTCACTTAGGGCTGAGCACACTGTACTTTCTCATCCTTTGTACACTGACCATTTAGTTGTTCATTGTTTCCTGCAGAATGTTTACATAAGGGTTATTTGTTTTATTAATATTGTCAGTAATGAACTTATAGTTCTATTAACTGTCTTTTCAAGTAAAGCTTTTTTCTATCTTTCATATCTATTTTTTTGTCTACCTGGTATGTTTACATTCTATTTACTTAGCTGATTGAATTTTTTGTCTTTTATTTTGGTTTTATTTAATAAGGACAATTTAGCCTATGAATTCATTTTCATTTATTACTGTTATTTAAAGCTTTCATCGTCACTTACTTCTAAACATTTTATTTCTATGTTTAATATTCTGAACTAATATAGAAATGCATCTAAAATTAAATTAAAATTTAAAAATTTTCAAATTAAGTTCATTTAAAATTGAAATAAAAAAATACTATGCTACACATGTGGATATCCAGGACAACTATAAAAAGTCAGTTCTCTCCTTCTAATATTTAGCTCCTGGGGATCAAGATCAAGCCACCAGATTTTGGCTGCAGGTGCCTTTCAGTTTTTAACCATCTCACTACCTGAGTGTTAGAACAGGGCCCCTCACTGAACTGGCTGGCCAGCAGCATGCAGGGACGTCTGTGACACTGCCTTAGAGCTTTGGTTGTAGGCAGCCACTACACTGAATGCAGCCACTCGGATTTGCTTTGTTTGTTGGTTGGTTTTACATCTAACCTCAGTTTCTCCTCCTTCCTTTCTTCCCAGTCTTTCCTCCTTCACCTCTTCCTCCCTCTCTACTTCCCCCTTCCATTTACTCCCCCTCTTTTTCTCTTCAGAAAAGGGTAAGCCTCCCATGGATGTCAACCAGCCTTGGCATATTAGGTTGCAGTAGGACTAAGCACATCCTCTCCTGTTAAGGCTGCTCAGTAGGAGGGAAAGGTTCCAAAGGCAGGCAACAGAGTCAGAGACAGCCCTGGCTTCCACTCTTAGGTTTCCCACAAGAAGACCAAGGGACACAGCTATAACATAGGTAGTCCTAGGTCAGGTCTATGTAGGCTTCCTGGTTATCAGTTAAGTTCCTATGAGCTCCTATGGACCAGGTTAGTTGATTCTGTAGGTTTTCTCATGGTGTCTCTGGCCCTTTTGGCTCCTATAAGTCTTCCTTTCCCTCCTCTGTAGGATGTCCCAAGATCCACCCCGTGTTTAGCTGTGAGTCTCTCCTTCTGTTTACAGCAGTTGCTGGGTAAAGCCTCTGATGATATTGGATTAGGCACAAATCTATGAGGATAGCAGAGTATCTTTATCATTTCATTGACTTGGCTGTCCAGAAATTGGTTCCTGACCCTCTAAACAGTTTTAGGGGTGATCTCCAACTTGGAATCCCTCCACTGGAAGTCTTATCTGGAGATGCCTAGTTCACGCTCTGTGTCCCCTGTTGCTAGAAGTCTTATCTAGGTCTTCATAGATTTCGGGGAATTTCCATTATACTAGATTTCTAGATCAGCCTAAAGATGCTCACTGATTTTAGCTGTCTTTCCAAGTATTCTGTCCCTGAGTCTCCTCTGAACTGATCCCTCCTTTTCCCATCCAATTTCACCATCCAGATCCCTCCTCCTCTCTTCCATCGATGAAATCTATTCTATTTCCCCTTCACAGTGACATTTGTGTGTCTCTCCTTGATCCTTCCTTGTTACTTAGCTTCTCTGGGTCTGTACCATGGTTATCCTTTGCTTACAGCTAATATCCACTGTATAGTATGGATATATAGGTATATCCATGAGTACATACCATGCTTGCCTTTCTGGGGATCGGGATTTCCTTACTCAGAATGATCTTTCCTAGTTCCATCCATTTGCCTGAAAATTTTATGATGTCATTATTTTTAACAGCTGAGTAATACTCCATTGTGTAAATTTACCACATTTTATTTATTCTTCAGTTCCAGTTGCTTGCTATTTCAAGTAAAGCACTATAATTGTAGCTGAGCAAGTGTCTTTTACAGTATGGTAAAGTATCTTTTTTGGGAGGGGGCTTTATGCCCAGGAGTGGTATAGTGTTGTAGGTCCTGAGATAGATCAAGTCTCAATTTTCGGAGAAACTACCATGTTGATTTCCGAAGTGGCCCTACATGTTTAAACTCACACCATGAATGGAGGAGTGTTCCTCTTGCTCCACACCCTCACCAGCATCAGCTGTCACTTGGGTTTTTAATCTTAGACATTCTGACAGGTAAAAGATAAAATCTCAAAGTTGTTTTAATTTACATTTCCCGGATGACTAAGAATGTTGAACATTTCTTTGAGTACTTCTTGGCCAGTTGAGATTCTACTGTTGAGAATTCTTTGTTTAAATCTACACCCTGTTTTTAATTGGATTATTCGGTTTGTTGACATCTAGCTTCTTTAGTTCTTTATATATTTTGGATATCAACCATCTGTCTTATGTGGAGTTGGTGAAGATTTTTTCCCCATTCTTTAGGCTGCTGTTTTGTCCTTTGACGGGTTCATTGACTCACAGAAGCTTTTCAGTTTCATGAGGTCCCATTTATTAGCTTTTGTTCATAGTGCATGAGCATTGGTGTTCTGTTTAGGAAGTTGTCTCCTGTGACATTCTCAAAGTTATTCTCCAGTTTCTCTTCTATCAGGTTTAGTGTATCTGGTTTTATGTTGTAGTCTTTGATTCACTTGCACATTTTTGTGCAGTTTGTGCAGTTTGAGAATTTTGTGCAGATCAATATAAATATAGATACATTTACATTCTTCTTCTTTTTTTTTTATTAACTTGAGTGTTTCTTATTTACATTTCGAGTGTTATTCCCTTTCCCGGTTTCCGGGGAAACATCCCCCTAATCAGCACCATTTGTTGAAGATGCTTTCTTTTTTCCATTGTATAATTTTAGCTTCATTGTCAAAACTGAAATGTCCCTAGGTATATGGATTTCCTTCTGGGTTTTCAACTCTATTCCACTGAGCAAAATTTCTGTTTTCAAACCAATGCCATTCAATTTTTATAACTATTGCTCTACAGTACAGCTTGAAATTATGGAAGCGATACCTCTTTTATTAGAAGGATTGTTTTAGCTATCCTGGGCTTTTTCTTTTTTTATATGAAGTTGACTATTGTTCTATCAAGATGTATAAGACTTGTATTAGAATTTTGACAGGATTGTATTGAATCTGTAGATTTTTTGGTAAGATAGCCATTTATATTATATCAATTCTTCCAATCTATGAGCATGAGAGATCTTTCCATCTTCTGATATTTTCTCTAATTTCTTTCTTCAGAGACTTGAAGTTCTTGTTATACAGATCTTTCACTTGTTTGGTTGCAGTTACACCAAGATTTCATTCTCCGCCCTCTTAGCATTTGAGTACAGAAGGGCTACTGACTTTGTGGGCTTAATTTTGTATCCAGCCTCTTTACTTATGGTGTTTATCAGCTGTAGTAGTTCTCTGGTAGAATTTTTGGGTGTGCTTATATATACTACTTTGTCATCTGCAAATAGTGATACTTTGACTTCTTCGTTTCATATTTGTATCCCCTTGATCTCCTTTACTTTTCTTATTGCTCTAGCTAAACTATCAAGTATTATATTGAATAGATATGGAAAAAAATGAGCAGCCTTGTCTTGTCCTTGATTTAATCAAACTGCTTTGAGTTTCTCACTATATAATTTGAGTTGACTATTGTTTTGGTGTATGTTGCCTTTATTATATTTAAGTATTTCCCTTCTATCCTTGACTTCTCCAAGACTTTCACCATGAAAGGGGATTGGATTTTGTCAAAGGTCTTTTTTCAGCATATAGTAAGATGATCATGTGGTTTTCCTCCTTTTGATTTGTTTATATGATAGATTACACTGTCATATTTTCATGGGAAACCATCCTTACATCTCTGGGATAAAGCCTACTCGATCATGGTGGATGATATTTTTGATGTGTTCTTGGATTGGGTTTACAAATATTTTGTTATTTTGTCAAATAAATGTTTTTGCATTAATGTTTCTTAGGGACATTGCTCTGAAATTCTTTCCTGGTTAAGCTTCTGTGTAGATTGAGTATCCAGGTGCCTGTGGCCTCATAAAATGAATTTAGTAATGATTCTTCTGTTTCTATTTTGTGGAATAATTTGAGGAGTATTGTTATTAGCTCTTCTTTGAAAATCTGGTAGCATTCTGTGCTAAAACCATCTGGCCCTGGGCTCTCTTAGGTCTGCCTAAATTGTTTATTGATCTTGATTTAAATTTGGTAAGTAGTATCTATTGAGAAACGTGTCCATTTCTTTTAGATTTTCCAATTTTGTGGATTACAGATTTTTGTAGTAAGACCTACATTACCTAGTAATTTTTTGGATTTCCTTGGTGTCTCTTGCTATGTACCACTTTTCATTTCTGATTTTGTTAATTTGGATATTCTCTCTCTGCCTTTTGGTTAGTTTGGATAAAGGTTTTTTTATCTTGCTGATGTTCTCAAAAAACCAACTCCGTTTCATTGATTCTTAGTCGTTTTCCCTTTGCTTCTTTTTATTGATTTCAGTGCTGATTGTGATCATTTCCTGCCATTTTTCTTGATTGTGTTTGCTTTCTTTTGATCTAGAGCTTTCAGGTGTGCTGTTAAGTCACTGGTAGGAGACTTCTCTAATTTTTAGTTTATGAAAGCCTGGACTTTCCTCTTAATGCTACTTTGTGTCCTGTAAGCTTGGATATATTGTGCTTTCATTTTGACTGAAGTCCATCAAGTCTATAACTTTGTTTTTATTTTTACCTTGACCAGTGGTCAGGGAGTAGAGAGTTATTCAGTTTCTCTGAGTTTGTAGGCTCTCTGAATTTTCTGTTGTTGAAGTCAAGCTTTAATCCATGATGGTCTGATAAGATACAAAGGGTTATTTCAATCTTCTTATATCAGTAGAGCCTTGTTTTTGTGTTGGAGTATACGGTCTGTTTTGGAGAAGGTTTTGTGAATGCCAAAAAGATATATTCTTTTATGCTTGTGTGAAATGTTCTGTACATATCTTTTAGATATACTTGAGTCATAATATCTGCAGTGTTTATTATGATTGCTCCATAATACAGTTTGATATCAGGCATGGTGATTCCCCCAGTAGTTCTTTTATTGTTGAGAATAGTTATGCTATCCTGGGTTTTTCATGATTCCAAAAGAATTTGTAAATTACTCTTTCTAACTCTGTGAAGAACTGAGTTGGAATTTTGATGGGGATCACATTGAATCTGTAGATTGCCTGTGGCAAGACGGCCAATTTTACTATATTAATCCTTCTGATCCATAATCATGGGAGATTTTTCCATCTTCTGAGATCTTTGACTTCTTTCTTCAGAGACCGAAAGTTCTTGTCATACAGATCTTTCACTTGCTTGATTAGAGTCACACCAAGGTATTTTGCAGTATTTCTAACTATTGTGAAGGCTGTCCTTTCCCTACTTTCTTTCTCAGCCTGTTTATCCTTTGAGAAGAGGGATGCACAAAACAAAGAAAGAATATTAAAAACAGTAAGGGAAAAAAGGTCAAGTAACATATAAAGGCAGACCTACCAGAGACTGTGAAAGCCAGAAGATCCTGGAAAGATGTCATACAGATCCTAAGAGAACACGAATGCCAGTCCAGGCTACTATATTCAGCAAAACTCTCAATTACCATAGACAAAGAAACCAAGATATTCCATGAAAAGACCAAATTTACACAATATCTTTCCACAAATCCAGCCCTGCAAAGGATAGGAGAGGGAAAACTCCAACACAAGGAGGGAAACTACACCCTACAAAAAGCAAGAAAGTAATCTTCTTTCAACACACCCAAAAGACGGTAGCCACCCAAACATAATTCCACCTCTAACAACAAAAACAACAGTAACCAACAATCATTATTCCTTAATATCTCTTAAGATCAATGGACTCAATTCCCCAATAAAAAGACATAGACTAACAGAGGGGATATATAAATAGGACATGGTATTTTGCTCCATACAGGAAATGCACCTCAGTGACAAAGGCAGACACTATCTCAGAGTAAAAGGCTAGAAAAAAATTTTCAAAGTAAATGGTCCCAAGAAACAAGCTGGAGTAGCCATCTTAATATTGAATAAAATTAACTTTCAAGCAAAAGTTATCAAAAAAGATAAGGAAGGACACTTCATACTCATCAAAGGAAAAATCTACCAAGAGGATCTCTCAATTCTGAATATCTATGCTCCAAGTGCAAGAACACCACATTCATAAAAGAAACTTTACTAGAGCTCTAAGCACACATTGTACCACACACAATAATAGTGGGAGAATTCAACACCCAACTTTCATCAATGGACAGATCATAGAAACAGAGTCAAAACAGAGAAACAGTGGAACTAACAGAATTTATGAACTAAGTGGAGTTAACAGATATCTGAAGAACATTTCATCCTAAAACAAAAGAGTTTACCTTCTTCTCAGCACCTCATAGTACCCACTCCAAAATTGATCAAATAAGTGGTCACAAAATAAGCCTCAACAGATATAAGAAGATTGAAATAATCCCCTACATTCTATCAGATCACCACAGACTAAGGCTGGTCGTCAGTAACAAGAAAAACAACCAAAAGCCCACATACACATGGAAGCTGTACAATGCTCTACTCAATGATAACTTGATCAAAGAAGAAATAAAGATAGAAATTAAAGATTTTCTAGAATTTAATGAAAATGAAGGCTCAGTATATTCAAACATATGGGACACAATGAAAGCATTGCTAAGAGGAAAACTCATAGCTCCGAGTGCTTCCAAAAAAGAAACTGGAGAGAGCATCCACTAACAGCTTCACAGCACACCTGAAAGCTCTAGAACAAAAGGAAGCAAATACATGCAAGAGAGGTAGATGGCAGGAAATAGTCAAACTCAGGCTAAAATCAACCAAGTAGAAACAAAAAAGAGCTAACAAAGAACCAACAAAACCAGGAGCTGGTTCTTTGAGAAAATCAACAATATAGATAAACCCTTAGCAAGACTAACCAGAGGGCACATAGAGAGTATCCAAATTGACAAAATCAGAAATGAAAAGGGAAACACAACAACAGAAACTGAGAAAACTAAGAAGATCATCAGATCCTACTCCAAAAGCCTATACTCAACAAAAACTGGAAAATCAAGAGGAAATGAACAACTTGCTAGACAGATGCCAGGTACCAAAGTTAAATCAGAAACTGATAAACCATCTAAACAACTCTATAACCCTTAAAGAAATAGAAGCAGTCATTAAAATTCTTCCAACCAAAAAACAAAACAAAACAAAACAAAAACAAAAAGCCTAGGACCAGATGGGTTTAGTGCAGAATTCTATCAGACCTTCAAAGAAGACCTAATTCCAATACTCTCCAAACTATTCCACAAAATAGAAACAGAGGATACACTACCCACTTCATTCTTTGAATCCACAATTATACATATCCCTAAACCACACAAAGATGCTACAAAGAAAGAGAACTTCAGATCAATTTCCCTTATGAATGTTGATGCAGAAATACTCAATAAAATTCTCACAAACTAAATCCAAGAACACATCAAAATGATCATTCATCATGAGCAAGTAGACTTCATCCTAGGGATACAGGCATGGTTCAGTATATGGAAATCCATCAACGTAATCCACTATATAAACAAACTCAAAGGGAAAAAAAGCACATGATCATCTCATTAGATACTGAGAAAGCATTTAAATAAATTCAACATCCCCTCATGGTAAACGTCTTGGAAAGATCAGGAATTCAAGGCCCATACCTAAACATTATAAAAGCCATATACAGTAAGCCAGTAGCCAGCATCAGACTAAATTGAAAGAAACTTGAAGCAATCCCATTAAAATCAAGGACTAAACTCTCTCTTTCTACCTATTCAGTATAGTACCCAAAGTCCTAGCCAGGGCAATTAGACCACAAAAAGTGGTCAAAGGGATAAAAATTGGAAAGGAAGAAGTCAAAATATCACTATTTGCAGATGATATGATAGTATACGTAACTGATCCCAAAAGTTTCACAGGAGAACTCCTACAGCTGATAAACACCTTCAGCAAAGTGGCTGGATATAAAATTAACTCAAAACAAATCAGTTTCTGGGATTCTTAGTATGATATGGCTTCCAGTAAATAGAATTCTTGTGCTGGAGTTGTGGGCCAGCATTTGAAGCCCAGGGGAAACTGTAGTTGAGGCTGTTGTTTGGGATTTAAAGAGTGTTAGTGGCCAGTAGGTAGTGGACAGTGTTTTACCTGGGGTCCTCAGAGTGCACATGACCACAAGGATGGCATTGAGAGTTGTGGTCTGGACTTTGGAGCCCAGGGGATGGTGCAGTTGGTCGAGTTTAAGTACTGTTAGGAGGCAGTGGTGTGCACCCAGCTTTTCAAAATGTCGGTACTGGGGATCATACTCAGGTCCTCTTGCTTGCATGGCAATCAGGTCTTCCAAGTGACCTATGCCCCCAGCTCCCGGCGTATTAATGTAGTCTTATATTCTCTCAATGCTTTTAAAAATTTATGTGTCGTCTGATATTCTTATTGCTAAAATAACCTTTGTTACTTCTTTTTACATAGCTCTATGATGCATCTTTTTGTACTTTATTTTCAATCAGTTTATGATTTATTATAATTATTTGCAAGGAATTTATAGCTTCTTTTATAACAATTGAGGATTTCATACATGTATACAATATGTTTTGTTCAAGGTGAACTCCCTGCTCCCTCTTTTACAACCCCTCCACTATCAGTACCACAATGTCTCCCCAATTTCACACATTCCCCTGCTGTCCATTCTTTAAGTTCACCAAGGATGCTCTGCATTGTAGCATACACAGGCTTATCTACTAGGTCATGGCTAGTCTGTCAAGGGATTTCCCAGAAGAAACCTCCCTCTCTCCTCCTCTTTCTCCTCCTCCTGCTTCCTTTCTCTCTCTTGCTCTCTTTTCCTCCCTCTCTTAGAATCAACCATTTATCAAAACTACTCAGAAACAGGTGAGCATTTCTGACTATCTCCCACCTCCACATAGGGGCTTCTCAGGGTGGCAGAACTGGGGAGTTCTGACCATACTTATCCCATGCTGTTGCAAGGCAGGCGTTGGGCCATAGGACAGCCCTGTGACACCACTCCTGGGGTGGGGAAGCACAGTCTGAAGGGTGAGACAGCGGGAGGGGGGAATGGGGAGGGCTGGTACCGGGTGTCCCTAGGCATGTGACAAGGCTGGGGTCATCTGCTTCTCAGGTTTTTGGATACTCAGGTGCCACTGGGAGCCACGGAAGAGCTGAGAACGGAGTGCGGGCCCATGGCTGGTCCCACAGGGAAAGAGTCCTAGACTTGACAGAAGCAGTCTTGAGCTTGGGCTTGGTCACAGCCATGACTGGGAGTGCAGAGAGGCCTCCTATTAGATGGCTGCTCTATAAGCAAAGGCCTTTTCCATGGCTCCCCATGGTGGATCCCAATGAAAAGAGGCAGTCCATGGTTTTAAGGCATTTATTGTCATGGTGGAAAGTGGATGAGTAAAACTGTACCCCATTTCTCAGGGTGTGGCTGAAATTAAATACCTTTTGCAGGGAGGAGTATCTAGGAAGGAAAGCTTATTGGCTAAGCCCTCCAGGCCTTTAGGTAGCTCATTAAAATGGAGATCTGTCTTGAGCCTACATGACCACAGGTCATGTCCTCTACCTGTGGAGGGACTTGGGGCATTGCCCTTACATGACTGATAGCCACAAATCTATAGGGTCTGCTGCGGCTAGTGACAGGGGCCTGGTGGCTGGGAACAGGCGATACTCCTACTGTCCCTTTAGGGTTTACAATCCACAGTAGTGTGTGTGTGTGTGTGTGTGTGTGTGTGTGTGTGTGTGTGTGTGTGTGTGTGTGTGTGTGTGTGTGTAAAACAAAAGTTATTGGTGTTTCTGGTATCCACATATCCACAGTATCTGTGTTTGCTAGTTGTCTGCATATACTGGGTTCAATTTTCCTTCCCAGAAGAATGAATGTCCATAAGTCCTTTGGTAGGATAGTGCCTCTCTCAGAATGTGTGTTTGTACGAAAGTCTTGATTTTGCCCTGATCTTGCATAGCAGTTTGCCTGACTATGACAATCTAGGTTAAGAGCTACGTCTCCTCATTACCTGAGAAATATTCCTGACTGTATTTTCATCTGTTTTAGAGAGTCAGAAGTTTTCCCTCTGCTTTCTTATTCTTTTTACATTTATTTCTTATGTACAGGTATAATTTCTAAGGTGACAAAGATGTGGCAGGCAGTGTGGGGCAGCCTGGGGTGGCCATTTCCTGCTGCTGTTGCTGTTCTTGCTGAGTTTTGCTCTGTTCAGCTTTTTTTCTAGATCAAATTCGTGCAGGCACAATAGTCGGGTCATAAGGATACTTCTGGGTCATGTCTGGAAACCTGTGCAGAAGCCAAATGGTTTTGATAACGGCTGTGATGTTTGAGGTTCCCCTGTGATCATGTTTGAGGTCGTGCCATTTCATTACAAATTGTCTAGGTCACGGTTTGTTCTTATATGGCCTGCCTTTTATTTTGTTTAGTACTTGGGCACATGTTTAACTTAAGGATGCATGATTTTTTTTTTCAAATTCTGTAGAGTCCTTAACAATAATTCTTACTACACATTTACTATTTCCTCTCTTTCCCTCCCCTCCTCCTTTCTATCGAGATCCTTCCTGTATCATCAGCATTTATCATGTTAGTTGCAATCTAGGTGAATTTCTTAGTGTTCACTACCCTTTATTAATTTAATTTTCTTCCAAAGCAAAAGTTACTCCATTGTGTGTGTGTGTGTGTGTGTGTGTGTGTGTATGTGTGTGTATGTATGTATGTATGTATGTATGTATGTATGTATGTATATAGTTTTTAATTAGACTGTGCATATTGTTAAAGACTGTGGATCTTTTCATTGCTCATTCTGTCTTCATTAATCTCAGGCTGTCAGCAGCATATCTTCAATTCTGTGCCAGGTTACTGTACGACAGGAGCTTTAGCAAGGCATAGCACAACATGCCGACAATGAGTTTAAGTCTAGCCTAAGGAACCTGGTGAGACCTCACAGGAAGGGGACAGGGAGAAAAGAAGGAAGGAAGAAAGGAAAGGAAGAGAAAATAAAGAAGGAAGCAAATTCACGCTCATTTTTTTCAGAGCTGCTGGTAGAATGAACGGAGTTTTGAGTAGTAGTGATTGGATTAATATCACTTTATTATTCAGACACTGGGACCTATTAGAAGCAATGATAAACTGAAGGTCAGGAATGGACACTTGGTTTCAAGCTCTCTGATTATTGTCTATTCACTGTGAACGTCCCTCTTTGTGGAGACACTGTGGGTTGATGCTTTTGTGATTAAATCATTCTCAACAACAAGAATATGAAGTTACATGAAGGATAAATGAAGTTAAATGTGGGAAAATAGTATAACTTTTTTTTTAAAAAAAATCTCTTCCTTTCACCTAGAAATAATATTGAAAATCAATAGGAAAACTTTCCAGTGGAAATTTTGGTATGGCCTGGATGGAGGCTCTGGGTAGTTTCTCACCTTGTTGCGTAGTAATGATATCCGGCACTTGAATACTAATCTCAAAGTGTGTGTGCCCAGTCCATGCAATCTTTACCTCATGAATGATTTTGTCTATTGCTGGGTTTTAGGAGCTGTTAGATGCATTCATTCTATTTTGCAAAGCTGGAGCAGTGAAGTTTCTATATAAGTAGGAGACTGGTCCACATGTTGCTACTTCATGCTGTTCAGCTCACAACATGGTGGTCTCATTTCCCTCAGATCTCTGAGAACCTCTTTGTTGTCTTGTTTTCTCTCCATGACCTATCCCTGCAAGCAATGCTGAGCATTTATTCCAACTGGCAGACCACCAAAAGACCTGCAAACAATTTATGTAAAGAATATAAAGGGGTTAAGGCCCTAATATTTGTGTTTTAAGTACTTGGATGAAAATCTGATTCTGTCTCACCCCAAGTGGAAATGACCTTTATTTTGTGCCATACCAGAATACATTCAGTATTTAAAGTATTGCACAAAGAACAAACCCATCCTCTAGGTAATTTTCGGCTTTTCTTCGGAAATCCCAGATAACTCATAAGGCAGGATGTAGCTGACATTTACTCAGAATTTGTGAATCAGCGATGATTGTGATATTTCTTCTTATTCAAGCTTGCCTGTTATTGGCAAAGGGACAATACACAGGTGAGTTGGCTGAGTTCTAGAGCAATATTCTGTTTAACTATAAATATCTACACTGGGTCTAGATAGGCTGCTATTCTGTATTCATTGTTACGATTGGGCCACAGTAAATTAGCTTTATAAAGTAATGTCTAAAAGTAAAATTGAATCTAAAATTAAAACATGCAGATCTGAGACACAGGCTTCAGAGTATATCCAGAAAGGGTGTCTGTTATAGGCTAGCTTAGACTCTAAAGGGAATGCTTACAGTTTCAGAGGTCCTTAGAGACTGGTGACACCATAAAGGAGCACTCTAAGTAGGTGGCTACTCCACATTTTGTGTCATGGAGGCTGTACAGAATTAGCTTGTAGTATTTTTAACAAGAATATAGTGATGCATCTTCAATTTTCCATGGTAATTTCCAGGCTCATGGAAAGATTTAATAATTATAACCATTGTCTTCTTCCCCTCTTGTCATGATGCCTTATACTAAAGAAATTCACAAGGAAATGGTGCTCTTGTTTTCTCAATTCTTTGATAGACAGTGACTGAGTAATGGCTAAAACAAGCTAATCGAACCTAAAGTGAGCAGAATCGCTGACCTGCCAACTTTGCTCTGGTGACGAGTGATTGGCACCTTTCACTGTTGACACATGTTATGAAACCTAGCTGTGTGTTGTAGTTCTTAAGTGCTATGATGATAGCAGAGACACTTAGGAGAATCTCCATGCTTTGTTAAACATGTGTGCCATATAACTGGCAATGTCATGTAACACTCAAAACTCTGAGAGGCAAATCCCTAAAACCATTTCTTCTGGAGAAATAAAATGAGTGCATCTAAGTAAAAAATTATAGCTGGAGTCATTTTCTGAGAGAGGGATAGAACTGGAGTGATAATGGAATGAGGGGGCAGGCAGGTATAGGAACAGAAGATTGATTGTTTCTTAGGGCCATCAGTGGGGTCTGAGCTTGACACAACTGACACACCCTAAGTGAGGTCAGGGTAAAAATGGTGAGGTTCATCCTTGTTTGATGATCCAAATGCCTGCTAGAGTCTAGACAAGCTGTTTGAGATGGGCACCTCACACAAGCAGAAGCGGCTGAAGCTAGTGAACCTGTGCTCTTTCTAAGAGGAAGCCATTTTTCAGCCTCATAGTCTTTCCTTATGACCTGGGCTTCTGATTTTACCAGAGACATTGAGTATCTGAAGTGCTGTGTGAAACATCTAGAGTTTTGAAATGATCAAACAAAACCTGTCTAGAGGATGATTTCAGCTCATGGCATCACAGCCAATTTAGGGGAGGAAAGAGAAGCACTCAGCTTTTTATTCGGGAAAAAGATATGAGGAATATTCTGTGACCGTGGGCAACTTTAAACAGGAAAGACCAGACCTGCAGACTTCAGCCTCTTTATTCCTTCCTTTACCTGGGAGCTGAAGACCTTTGCAAATATGCCATGATCTTTGGTGGCTGATTAAACTGGCCACTCTCATCTTTCTTTAGGGTACTTTAGCTAAGGAGAATGGCTGTCACTCTAACGTCCTCCTCTGTTTTTATCGGTACCAATTACCCTATATATACTGTGCCGTTAATCACCCAGCACATTGCACAGTGTGTGTGTGTGTGTGTGTGTGTGTGTGTGTGTGTGTGTGTGTGTGTGTGTGTGTGTCTGCATCTGTGTGTGTATGTGTGTCTGTGTGTGTTGCTGTGTGTGTGTGTGTGTTGCTGTGTGTGTGTGTGTGTGTCTGTGTGTGTGATTGATTTCATAATGGGGGAATAATGGGGAAGCTCTACCCTCTGGTCTTGGAATCCAAAGACCTAGGAGTCCAAATTCTGCTACTTCTGGCCTTAGGACCTAGAACAAAGCACATGGCTTCGTGAACTGACAAACACTTCATCTTGGGACTTCAGCACTTTTGCTGTTGCTTTCTTTCCCTTAAAAGTTATGTCCAGAATGGCACGTCCTCAGGAAAACCTTCTATCACCTAAGGTTCCCAAGGCTCTCCCATGACTTCAACTTTCCTCAGACTTCAAATTTCCTTTGTAGCACATTGATGCCATCGAGACAATTTGTTGTGCTCTTGACAGCTAGATGTGGACATCTAGGTAGTATCAGAGCTTCCCTCACCTGAAAAATTCCCAGTGAGATTCCTCCTTCCTGGGTAAATTGCTGGATTCATGGGCGGTCAGAGATCCTCAGTCTTAATGTGGGTTACAGCTACAGTCCTTCGTCTCCACATGCTTTCCCATACCCAGAGTCCTGAGTTAGAGCCAACATGTCTAGTATTCCCTCATTTTAACCAGTACCACCTGAAGACATTTCAAGAAAGTCACCTTCTGAGGATTCCAGTGCCCATAAAAATTAGAATGACATTCTTTCCTGTATATGAGCTCTAGAGGAGTTGGGACAACCCTCTGTTTCAATTTTTACTTTCATGTTTATAGTGACTTATGTCAACCAAGACTTTTTGCTCCAAATAAACAGCGTTTCCCCACAGGGATATAAGTTATATCTTTTGAATTGAAGGGTGGAAGCATTATATCTTATGGAAGCTACCTTACCCACTGGATTACTTAGGTGACAGATAGCTAGATATGGGCTCTCAGGTTTGACATTTAAACAACGCAAAGCTACTGTCCCCTTTGGACACATTAAATTCTGCCAAGAAAGCAAAAAGAATCCACACAGCTCTACCCCCAAACAAATGATTAGTCAGATTAAAACATGATTTTATTTGCATGAAATTGAGGAAAGAAAATCCAAAAGTCATAAGTACTTATGATTAAAAACAAAAGGTGACTTATGATCAGAGTGGGAAATAGCTAGATATATTAATATTTGGGGGATATTACTGTTGGTGAGCTTTTATGCTTGGTAATGTGGATATAGATAGTAATATGGATGAGCTGGGTCTGATAGCATATACTGTGTAACATAACATGCATGCAACACTCAATAGGGAAGCAGGAGGATCAGATGTTCAAGGTCATTGTTACCTACATAGTGGTTTGTAGGCCAGCCTGGGCTACATGTGACCCTGTCTACAAAACTAAAACCGAAACAAAATGGAAAGCTTGTTAATCCTTTTGGAAATATCATCCACACAGTAATGATCAGAATGCTGTGTGAAACTCAGATGCCCCGGGGTTTTGAAATAGCTCGATTGGGCAAAGTGCTGTCTTGCAAGTATAAAGACTGATGTTTGATTTCTGAGTGCAATCCACAGAACCCATATTTAAAATGCTGGATATGTTAGAATGCACTGATAATGCTACTGCTGGGGGTGAAGTGACTTCAGATGTCTAGATAAGCTCCAGTTCAAAACCTCAGTGTCTTCTCATTGCAAAGACAGATCTATCTATCTATCTATCTATCTATCTATCTATCTATCTATCTATCTATCTATCTATCTACCTACCTACCTACCTACCTACCTACCTACCTACCTACCTACCTATCTATCTATCTATCTATCTATCTATCTATCTATCTATCTATCTATCTATCTATCTATCTATCAATCAGTCCAATCATTTCAATAGGAAAGGAGAAGTTGAGACATAGGCACTAGGAAATAGCAGAGCTGCAGCCAACTGTCTGCTTTACTCTCTCCTTGTCTTCTCATTCAACATGGCTGTGATTCAAGAGAGGGTTTCTGAGCTAACAGGACCTAGTATCATTATAGATGTCAGTTCCATGTATTTGATCAATTCTGAGGCACTGGTAAGAAGTTTCATTGGGAGAACTTTGTCCAATTCATAGTGTATGTCAATACAATGCATGCTGGATTTGTAGCCAAAACAACAAAGCTTACTCCACCTAGGGAGGATGTTAAATGAGAAGAGACAGTGGTGTCTGATCCTTCATTCCTTTATCATCTTTTGGTAACGTCTACTCTGCATTATGCTGAATGCTAAGATTATGTACAATAATTTGAAATTATAGTGATAGGTGGGAGAGGAATATGTAAGTATATAAAACAGAAAAGCAATGTTGTTGGGACAAGGTCTCTGAAGATATAACATTTGAAGTAACATATAAGATAAGCCAGTGTCAACCAGAAGAAGCATGTTCTGGAAAAGAGGGTGACATGTACAAAGGACATCCTGCAAACATCATGACATGTTGAAGGATTGGCACAGAGTAGAGTACAAGATGAGGTCACACAAGAAGTGCAGTAGAGATCACTCAGACATTGCAAGACCATGGCCAGAGGTTTTCTTACAGTATAAGCATTTCTCCAGCAGAGGAAAAGGAAAAGTAGAGATTTGGGGGAGAAAAAATAACGAATTGAGGTCTGGCTATAATCATTTTTATTATCTTTGGTTATTATTTGCCAAGTAGATTATTAAAAATGTCAGTGTGGCTCTCAAGAGAGAGAATGAAGCTAAAATACAGATTTATGAGGCATCCGAGTTTTATTGGGAGATGGAAATGGGAGTATGAGAGACACTTGGGAGGAAACTCAGAACATCAGAGGAGGAGCAGAGAGTAAAGAAAGGTCCCAAAGTAGGAGAGGAAGAGGGTGAGTAGGCACTGCCTGCCAGTATGTGTTCTCGTCCAAAGTATTCCATATTTACCACAGAGCTGTGCTTACGGTGAAAAGAGACACGCATGCCCTGTCTTTCTGCATCACCAAGCACTGATGCTACTTTACAGCATAATAAAATTAATACCTAGTTAGATTTAAATAAACATGGTACTATTGAGTGCCATAAAATTTACATAAACTTTTAAAGATTTGTTATACACACCCATGTAAGATCCAGTAAATACCAATGTTCTTATCCCAAGTGTCTCCTTAAATCAGCAGTTCTCAACCTGTTCATAGGGGCCCCTTTGGGGTCATGTGACCTTTTCACTGGGGTTACATGGTCAGATACTCACATTATGATTCATAACAATAACAAAATTGCAGTTATGAAGTAGCAACAAAACTAATTATATGGTTGGAGGTCACAACAAAATGAGTAACTATATTAAAGAGTCACAGCATGAGGAAGGTTGAGAACCACTGCCTTAAATTGAAAAATATAACATATACTAGATACGATAGAATTCAGTTTTCATAGTTTCCCTATAAGGTAGTTATTAGTTTGCATTTAATTATATAGATACTAATACTCAAAACCTTATATAGTTTCTATAATACTATCATCTTAGCTACTGGTGATGTAAAATGAAATCTGGGACTCTTCGGTGCTAAATCCTGAAATCCTTATAGTATGGAAATATACACCAAGTACAACTGCCATGTTCTGACAACTTTGTCCTGGTCATCTAACTCAGATGACAAAGACATAAAGGACAGACATGAGACACAGGTACAGAAGCTGGGATCAGACGGGCCATGCTCACTCTGATTGCTGGGATCTGATTGATGGTCAATTTTAGCTTATTTTTGATGCACAGCAGGAGAAGGCAGGCTTAGCTCTTCTTGGTAGGGACTTCTATAAGGGACCAGGCTTGGGTTGCAATTATCACAGAGCAAGAAGCTGCATTTGCTAGGTTTTGCACACCCCATCCATCATTCTTAAATGTGTTCTTGGACCAGAGCAAGACTTCACTATTGCTTGAAAGCTCATGCAGAAGGCTTTGTCAGTTCCCTGACACCAAAAGCATTAGTGCCTTTGACATGTCCGTGCATAGGTCAACAGCACACATTCACTCGGGAATTCATCATGTCTTACATATTCACTAAAGATTTCCTCACTCCCTCACATACAACCGAATGTGAAGAATGAAGGCATGTATAAAAATATGAACTATCAGAAAGTGGATGTGGATTGAGTACTAAAAAGTCAGGTTGACATATATCTCTAGGATGGTTGGGTATTAAACCTATATTTAAAAATATTTGACAGTTGGGCCTAGTAGTAAACACCTGTAATCCAGCACCCAGAAAATTTAGGAAGGAGCTCAAGTTCAGTCTAAGCTAAAAGCAAAGTGAAGGCCACCTGAGCTACATGGTGAAATCCTGCCGTATAAAACCAAAGGTGAATGATTGCTAAGTGATAAACACTTCCTAGCGTTGTAGAACAGTTGTCTAAAAAGTTGCAGGACTTGGGTTTTTTACCTTACATTGTATATTTGCCATATGTATGTGAATGTGTGTGTGTGTGTGTGTGTGTGTGTGTGTTTGAGTGTATGTGTATGCACACACATATACATATATGAGCTACTATGATATATAACTGTTCAACTGAACTGACTAAAATTAAAACAGATAGCATACAACATTTAGGGCTTATTATAGGTTACCGCCAACATGTAAACACATTTTATCTACATTCATGTTTAATTTCTGGTTATATTCCCCAAAAGACATAATTTATAAAATACACGTATAGGAAATAATGCATCCTTCTTATGGTAACCACATAATGTAAACAACTGCTATATCTAGCAGAAGTATAAAAATACACTTTTAAGTGTATCAGTGGAATTAAACATGAGCAAATCTCACAACTGTTTAACAAGAGAAGTCGACCCTGCATGGAATTGTTTATGCTGTTGATTTGCATTTATTTGTAAGGAAGAGGCAGGAATCCCAGGTAGTGATGCTTGTATACATGGTGACTACTTTAGGCTCAGCATCGTGATAGGAAGTGCCAGCGAGAATCTTCCAAGATTACAGCAATTACACATGTTCTTGTATATCTTGACCTTGGTTGCATATTTTTACATATTTTTAAAACTTATATTCGAAGCTTAGTGTACCTTACCATATTGTAATTGAAAGGTTTTTTTTTTTCTTTTATGGGATATTTTCTTCTGTTACATTTCAGATGTTAGTCCCTTTTACAATTTCTCCTCTGGCAAGACCCAATCCCATCCTTCCTCCCCCTGCTTCTAAGAGGATGCTCCCACACCCATCCAACAATTCTCTTCCACCTCCCCACCCTGGTATTCCTCCACACTGGAGCATCAAGCCTTCACAGGACCAAGGGCCTCTCCTCCCTCTGATGCCCAACAAGGCCATCCTCTGCTACATATGTGGCTGGAGCCATCTGTCTCTGGATGTGTACTCTTTGGTTGGTGGTTTAGTCGCTGGGCACTCTGGGGTGTCTGGTTGGTTGATATTATTATTATTATTATTATTATTATTATTATTATTATTATTATTATTATTATTCCTATGGGGTTGCAAAATCCTTCAGCTTTTTCAGTCCTTTCTCTAACTCCTCCACTGAGAATTCTGTCGTTATTCCAATGATTGGCTTCAAGCATCCACTTCTTTGTCAATCTTTGGAAGGGCCTCTCAGGTGACAGTTATATCAGGTTACTGTCAGCATGTACTTCTTGCCATCCTCAATAGTGTCTGGGTTTAGTGACTGTATATAGGATAGATCCACAGGTGGGGCAGTCTCTGGATGGCCTTTCCTTCAGTCTCTGCACAACATTTTGTGTTTGTATTTCCTGCTGTGAGTATTTTTCCCCCTTATAAGAAGGACTGAAGCATCCACACTTTGGTTTTCCTTCTTCTTGAGCTTCATGTGGTCTGTGAATTGTTTCTTGGGTATTCTGAGCTTTTTGATTAATATCCACTTATTATCAGTGAGTATATACCATATGTGTTCTTTTATGACTAGGTTACCTCTCTCAGGGTGATATTTTCTACTTCTGTTCATTTGCCGAAGAATTTCATGATGCCATTGTTTTTAATAGCTGAGTAGTACTCTATTGTGTAAATGAACCACATTTTCTGTATCCATTCTTCTGTTGAAGGACATCTGGGTTCTTTCCAGGTTCTGGTTATTATAAATATGGCTGCTATGAACACAGTGGAGCATGTGCTTTGTTATATGTTGGAGCATTATTTGGGTGTATACCCTGGAGTGGTATAGCTGGTTCTTCAGGTAGTTCAATGACCAATTTTCTGAGGAACCTCCAGACTGATTTCCAGAGTGCATGTATCAGCTTGCAATCCCACCAACAATGGAGGAGTGTTTCTCTTTCTCCACATCCTCACCAGCATCTGCTGTCACCTGGGTTTTTGATCTTAGCCATTCTGACTGATGTGAGATGGACCCTTAGGGTTGTTTTGATTTGCATTCCCCTGATGACTAAAGATATTGAATGTTTCTTTAGGTACTTTTCGGCCATTTGATATTCCTCAGTTGAAAATTCTTTGTTTAGCTCTGTACCCCAGCTTTTTTTGTCATGGAACATCTTGGTTTCTCTATCTATGGTAATTGAGAGTTTTGCAGGATACAGTACCTGGGAAGGCATTTGTGTTCTCTTAAGGTCTGTATGACATCTGTCCAGGATCTTCTGGCTTTCATAGTCTCTGGCAAGAAGTCTCGTGTGATTCTGATAGGTCTGCCTTTATATGTTACTTGACCTGTTTCCCTTACTGCTTTTAATATTCTTTCTTTATTTTGTGCATTTGGTGTTTTGACTATTATGTGACAGGAGGAGTTTCTTATTTTTTTTTTCCTTTTCTTTTTTTCAGAGCTGGGGACTGAACCCAGGGCCTTGCACTTGCTAGGCAAGTGCTCTACCACTGGGCTAAGTCCCCAACCCCACAGGAGGAGTTTCTTTTCTGGTCCAATCTATTTGGAGTTCTGTAGGCTTCTTGTATGTTTATGGGTATCTCTTTCTTTAGGTTAGGGAAGTTTTCTTCTATGATTTTGTTGAAGATATTTACTGGTCCTTTGAGCTGGGAGTCTTCACTCTCTTCTATACCTATTATCATTAGGTTTGATCTTCTCATTGAGTCCTGAATTCCTGTATGTTTTGGACCAGTAGCTTTTTCCGTTTTACATTGTCTTTGACCGTTGTGTCGATGATTTCTATGGAATCTTCTGCTCCTGAAATTCTCTCTTCTATCTCTTGTATTCTGTTGGTGATGCTTGTATCTACGGCTCCTTGTCTCTTCCTTTGGTTTTCTATATCCAGGGTTGTCTCCATTTGTGCTTTCTTTATTGCTTCTATTTCCATTTTTAATTCCTTCATCTGTTAGATTGTGTTTTCCTGGAATTCTTTCAGGGATTTTTGTGATTCCTCTCTATAGGCTTCTACTTGTTTATTTATGTTTTCCTGCGTTTCTCTAAGGGAGTTCTTCATGTCTTTCTTGAAGTCCTCCAGCATCATGATCAAATGTGATTTTAAATCTAGATCTTGCTTTTCTAGTGTGTTTGGATATTCAGTGTTTGCTTTGGTGGGAGAATTGGGCTGTGATGATGCCATGTAGTCTTGGTTTCTGTTGCTTGGGTTCCTGCGCAGGTGTTACCCTGTTCTGTTCTTTTTGACAGTGACTAGACCGTCCTATTGACCTTTGTGTCAGGAGTACTGTAGACCTGTTTTCCTGTTTTCTTTCAGCCAGTTATGGGAACAGAGTGTTCTGCTTTCGGGCGTGTGGCTTTCCTGTCTACTGGTCTTCAGCTGTTTCTGTGGGCCTGTGTCCTGAGTTGACCAGGCAGGTCACTTGGAGCAGAAAAGTTGGTCTTACCTGTGGTCCTGCGGCTCACGTTGCTTGTGGGGGGGCTGCTTTTGAGCTCCTGGTGAGGGCGGCAACCAGGATGGCCTGCGCCGCCTTTTCCTGGGACCCCCGTGTACTGGGGTCCCAGATGGCGTTTGGTGTTTTCCTCTGGAGTCAGAAATGTGGGCAGAGTGTAGTCTCTTCTGACTTCCCAGGAGTGTCTGCCTCTCTGAAGGTTTAGCTCTCCCTCCCACGGGATTTGGGTGCAGATAACTGTTGACCAGCCCCCTTCAGGTCCGGGCGGTGTCTTGACTACTGTGTTTTAACAATATTTAAAATGAATCAAATCCACAAATAAACGTTATGACATGTGACCTAAATATAAGTTTAAACATTAATCTGTCTCAGATTAGAAGTAATGAAAGAAGAATTAGGAAAAGTATAGTGCTATAATTGTCTAAAGCTAATACTAGAAAGAAGAAATCCCGAAGATGGAGAGAATATTAAGGAGTTGTAGGAAGAGGCACAAGGGTTGATATATGTGTGTAACTGAGATCATAGAAACACTTGGTGAAAAGAGAGAACATGGAAAAATATTTGAAAATAAGTTTCCAAGCTTTCTGAAGTTATAAACTCTTTAATCCATCTATAATTCACAAGCAGAAATAGAAGGGAGGTGCACAAGACTGTCTTATTTAGATTGTTCAAAGCTGGTCACTAGGAGAAAAAGTTTTAATGCTACAAATATAGAACTAAAAATTTAATGTAAGAATTAAAACTGATTTCCTCTTAGAAATAGTGCAAATGTGGAGACAGTATGGTTATATGTTTATGAACTGAAGAAGAAATCTATTGACTGTAATAGCTTTCAAATGAAGGCTAAATAAATATTTTTTTCAAATATAGAAGCCAAGGGGAGGTATTGCCAGCAGTATTGAATTATGGGAAATACTGAAATCTTTTAGGCAGAAGAAATGGCAGTGGGAATGTGAACTTTCACAAACACAAGAAACACCAGAGAAAGATGAATCAGGGCAAATACAGAGGAAATTATATTATTTAAGTATGTTTCAAAGATAACTGTGTCTAAGACAGGAGTTGTAACAACAAAATGTGAGACTTGCACAGTCTGTAAATGTAAAGTGTCTGATAATAATAACAGATCAAAATAAAAACTACTCTACCACTGTTGGATCCTTAAGCTGCCTGGAAGGAGCTGTTCTGTAAGCCAGCACCCCTCACACAGCATTAAAGGAGCCTCTTAGCACGGTTAGGAAACCAAGAGCCTAATGCATCACAACTATAGATCGTTGTCCAACAGTGTGAGGTTGATGTAGTATTCACATGTCAATGTAACTTACTATATTAGCAAACTAAAATAGGAAAGAATGGTAGCTTTGACACAGAAACGGAATAGACAACTATTCCCAGAACAAATTCTCACTAAATGAGGATAGAAGGGAATGATCCCAACTGAATTAACTGTCTACAAGGGAGAAAAAAAAGGAGCAAATAGCACACTTGCATCCTTAGATTGCCACTACAAAACACATCTGTGTAGGTTTAAAGGGAGACTGTGTTGGGTGAATTTCTGATATATACAAGCTTGAACATGACATGGGAACTCTGGTTACCATGCCCCATGACATCACACAGTCTGTTTCCTAAGTGTGTATGCTGTGACACAGGATTCCTTCTTATTATCAATAAGAATTTTCTGAGACATTCCTGTCTGCTTCACCTGAGAATTGAGATTTGCAGAGCATCTAATTCTCCTATGTTTAAGAAACACAGAGAACAGGAACTTATAATTCCATGGTGGAACACTTGTCTGGCATCCATAATGTTTGTTTAGTTGAATTAAATAGGCACAAGTCGATGGCAATGCTGACAATTCACCTGTGCTTTCATTAGGGTTTGACTGCTGTGAGCAGATATCATGACCAAAGACAACATTTAACTGGGGCTGGCTTACAGGTTCAGAGATCATTCCATTATCATCAAGGTGGAAACATGGCAGCATCCAGGCAGGCATGGTGCAGGAGGAGCTGAGTGTTCTACATCTTCATCTGAAGGCTGCTAGAGGACCAGTTTCCAGGCAGCTAGGATGAGGGTCTTAAAGCCCACCCCCCACAGTGACACACTTCCTCCAATAAGGCCACACCTCCAAATAGTGTCACTCCCTGGGCAAGCACATTTAAGCCACCACATCTGGAAAGATGAGAAAGAGATTCTAACTAAAACAAGGCAGAACAAAGGGTACATGTTTGGAATAGAAGTAAGTAAGTTGCCCCAGGGAATGGATTAAAAGGAAAGTGAACAGGAAGCAGACAGGATTTAGTTTCTTTCTGGACAGGTCCTGTGCTCGTGCTTACAGAGCTAACCATTTTCTACATTTTCCCTTGGATTCAGTCTGTTCTGTTGTAAACACTTGCTACATTTTTATTGCATCATGCATGTAGCTGCTTCCCACTATAGACAGCCTACTACAAGAAAGAACTGTACTTGGCTTGGCTAGTACTAGTGTCCTCTTTGTTTAAAGAGCCTCCAAAAGTATCACATTTAGTGTGCACAGGCAGAGTTAACTGGCCCTGTCAACACTAAATGGGTTAGGGACAGGTGAAGAGTAGAGAAGTCATGTGAAGAATGAGATCAGAGAAAAGTAAGTCTCCACAGCCAAGTGGGTGAGGAGAGGAACACGTCCCAAGAAGTAATGAGAATTGAGGTAAACAGGAAACTCAATATTTATTATTAGATTTGATTTATCAGCAAGCAGAGACAAATATATCTGTATTTCCCTGTTGGCACAGTCGAGCTGTCATCCAGCAGAAGAAAGAAAAGAAAATTTTATTTCATTTTAAATGAATGATATGTCAGATCTAGGGGGCTGATATTTTTTAGCTTCTGTTATGATGTACATGTGTTGTATCAATATGGAGATGAGAATAGCATTGTATATGTCATTGACATTTGTTATCAGTTACCAATAGGAACTGGTGGTAAGCCATGGATTTATAAAAACTGAGAATCAGTAGAATTTCAGCAGTTTGAGATGAGGCTTGTACCTGCTTTGCCTTGTAGAAGACATCATGCCAACTCTAGAAAGACTGACGGTCTTAAAATATGAACACAAATTCTGAATTCCAATGAGCTGTAATTATATAGTTAGGACTTCCTTTTAGCTTTATTAAGTTGAGGTGAGAGCAATCTAACTGGACACCATCCATGGGTGAGTTCTATGTGTATGCACATGGATAGCACATGGGATCAGGCTGGCACATAGTCTTCTCGGCATCACAAGCACACTTCTTGCCCAGCACAGTGCTCTGAGAGGAACAGATATTCAGCCACAGCTAGAGTTGGCATACAAATGACAGACAACCTTTGAAGAGTCCCTTCTTTTGCTCTTAGAGCAGCTACGGAAATAATTTTTATCCTGGTATCTCTCAGTGCACTAGGGAAGTACAGTGCTAACAGCCCATCTGTTCTTAGGTAATACAGTCCTAAGGTTCTGTGAGCTATGAGGAGACTGTGTATTTTACATTGTTCACCTCAGTATTTAATATATCATCTGGGGTAGGCTTGTTCACATGGCATAAACTTCTGAAGTATCTTAGCTCATTTTTGCTAAAGGTTAAGGCAGCTTATTTTTGTCTTGCTGACTAATTTTCTGCCACAAAGTGAGACATAATCCTCAATATTCACAGAGAAGATTAAAACAGCTTTTGTAGTTCACAAAACTGTACTGGTCTTCTTATATCTTAGAAAGAAAGATGAAAACCAAAAATTTGAAGCTAGCACACACACTTTACAAATGGAATCTGTGATGTTAAACTATTTTCTGGAAGTTGAAGCAGTTTTTAAACAATAACCTGCAGTGGTTTGATTCTAAGAACAGTTTTAGGAGAGCAGATTTAAATCTGCATACCATTTACAGTTTAATAGAATGCTTGATATTAAATATCCATTCTCCGTTGCAATTTGCATGGTTATTTTTCATAAACTGTTCAGGTTGAGTGTCTCAAATTTCTACACCGTTCATCTCAAAGAGTCAAAAATGGGAAGCTTATGATCGTTGTAGGTACATTTATAAAGCCTCCATGGGGAGAGAGGCCACAGTGCTTAAAAACAAAGACAAATTCTCACAGCGATGCTGTGAGCTTGGCTAATTCTGCCTCTGAGGACATTTTAAGGCCAAGTCCTAGTGCCCCTAGAAGATGTTCAATGAGTTTCTGTAGCATATACAAGGTTGATTTATGAAATATATATTTTATAGTTCACAAGTTACACAAGAGTCTAGGGAAATCTAGACATGCTCTAAGGACAAGCTATATGATCCCAAAACTCCTGTGTGCTATGTTCTGGAAAAGTAAGCTTTTTTTTTTCTAGGGTGGGGGGGCCTTTTTCTAGGTTATTAAAAACAATACACCGTGAAATTATAATTTCTACTTTAAATGTTGGCTCTCACTGGTTTTAACAGTGTATGTTAAAAATGCCAAACTCAGGAATAAATCAACAGAAAATTGTTAGGGATCTTCACTTTTTACAAATAGTTCTGGAATCTTAAAATAGAAAGGGGCTGCATTTGTTTTTTGCCAACTTCTGTTATTGCTGGTAAGGAAATTAAGCTCAGAGTTTATTTCTTCAGATGTCATAGAATTATATTGTCACTCCAACCTTTCTTTCACTAAGTAAAATTTTCATTATAAAATTTTATGTAGAAGTCTATTGGTCTGCTTTTCTGCCTCTCTACCAGGATGCTGAGCCCCCAACATACCACTCGGGGAGGTGAAACACACTGGCAGCAGGCTGCATGTCTGCCTTGCCACTGGGAACCAGAGCACTGCTGAACTGCTCAGGGAAGGCAGAATGAAGTCTAGGACAGGAGCCCAAGTCTGTTCTTCCCAGCCAGAAACAGCTAGATCTAGGATGGGTGCTGTGTTTCTCAAACTCCTGTGTACCCAGGCGTCACAAGGAGTTGGGAGTTGTGATTCCCATCCTCCTGTGTCCCCAGGACCATGAGGAGTTGGGAATGGGGGTCCGCAGGCCTTTGCTGAGCCTGGGACAGGCAGGATTCGGCTGGGCTTCAGTGAGTGCCTGCAATACAGAGGGGCTGGAAGAGGGCCTTCTATGGGACACTTAGACCAGGCTCTGTATGAGGAAGCACGCCCTTCCAGATTTTTGATGAAGTAGACAGTCCTTTTTGTCCAAACTGTTTTATTCATGGTGAATGAGAATGAATATCTTTTCCGAAGGGTAGACTAGAGATTAAATATCTTTTATAGGAAGGATGCCCAGGAAGGGAAGCTGATTGGCTAAACTCGGGGCCTATTTAGATACCTCATTAGCATGGAGAATTCTAGTTTTCTATGCTATATGACCATTTGTCATGGTTCTCTTAATGGGATGTCACGGTTACGTGCTCAAGGACAGGAGCCTAGTCAGGAGCTAATTCAAACTCCTGCCATTCTCGTTATGAGATGTTTGGGGTTCTGAACTTAACTACAGCCTGAACAATTCTTCTGTCTGGTGGCACTGCCCCACAGTAGTTTTATATTGGAAGAATACAAAATGGTATTTTTCTTGATTTGATCATTTATTCAACAAGTGTTTATCTAGTTCTACTGGGTGCCAAATATTTCATGTTTGAAATACATCAAGAATTAAAGAATTGGAATTTCTGTCCTTATGCAGATTATTTTCTATTGTGTAAAATGATGTGGTGGTGGTTGTCATGATGACGACTTCACAGTATGGTAGATGTTTATGAGGATTCTTTGTATAAAAAGAGTTACGATCCAGTTGCTTTAGGAAAGAGAGAAATACACATGCAATTTAAATAATATGGAAATAAAAAGTCATCTTTGATGCAAAGGTGAGAGGCTTGAACGTGATAATAAAACCCCACCATTTAGGTAATTTTAAAACTTGAAAACTTAAACATACTTGAAACTTGTTTGTTCCATTTGTTGTTACCTGGCAAGAGGTTTCAGGTAAGAAAAGAAGTCAAAGATTCTTCTTGATCTCCCTGTCTCATCACCCAGGAATGGTATTTCCATGCTGTCTTCTCTTTCTTGCCTACCTGGAACAGTGGACTTCAGCACTTCAGTTTGATCTAGCAGTGACAAGAATATAGTTTACTCTGAGACTTTGCTCCTGAGAGACTTAGAACAACGTGAAACATGGTGTGTTGTCCTCTTTTGGTTCTTAGAAACACTCCAGTTCACACGTTACCCCTCGAGGTTGCCCGAGGTGAATCAGGCAACTTTGCCTTTGACTCACTCGATTACACGTTCAGACAAAGGTGGCTTATCTTCTGGATGGTCCTCATTAATCTTAGCGTGACTTACAGTAGAACTACCTGTTTCTTCCAGGTTTTGTTCCTGGCATCTGCATATGCAAGTCCCCAGCTCAGTGAGGAGAGCTGTTCCGCCTTGGCTGCTGTGGCGCATTACCTATACCTTTGCCAGTTTAGTTGGATGCTTATTCAGGTTGGTAGCTTATTCCCCGCCCACCGCTGCCTCCCTCCGGTGATGCTGGGGGAGGAGGTCCTTCTCAGTCAGGGTTTTACTGCTGTAAACAGACACTATGACCATGGTAAGTCTCACAAGAACAACATTTAATTAGGGCATGCAGGTTCAGAGGCTCAGTCCATTATCATCAAGGCGGGAGGAACATGGCAGCTTCCAGGCAGGCATGGTGCAGGAGGAGCTGAGAGCTCTACATCTTCATCTGGAGGCTGCTAGCAGAAGACTGACTGCCAGGCAGCTAGGATGACAGTCTTATAGCCCACACCCACAGTGACACACTTTCTCTAACAGGGACACACCTTTTAATAGTGCACATACAAACCATCATAATTTGTGGTTAATTGGCGATAGGAAAGAGTGGGGGAAGCCAGTTACTAGTGTTAGTTGTACCAGGAGGGGAGACTGCTCCTGCTAAAGAGCACAGGACTGTCAGTAGAAACAAAGTAAAGAGCATCGGTCCTTTGTCTTTTGTTAGTTCAGAACTTTAGCACACAGAGGTTGATTGTGAGGCATGCAGGAGGTGGAAGGCTCTTTCCTACACATCCACCATTACTATCCGATGGACAGAGGCTCCTGTTCTGACCTGAGGAGCAGTTGAAGAAGAGGCAAAGTCTTTCCAGTCATTAACAACAGCAGAAGCATCAGTGGTGTGGAGAGTCATGAAGTAGGGCTCTGGCCTTGCCACTTGCTGCCCACCTCAATAAATGTTGACCTCTCTCCAGGGCATGGTTCTGAATCTGCACAGGGGATGATAATTTCTAACTCCTCAAATTAGTGCTTTGTAGAACTTTCCGTACCTCCGATCATGGAAAACATGTCATTTTCTTTAATATCTATGTCAGTGGGTTTAAAGATAAGTCTAAGCCATAGACATAAACCGAAACATCTCCTGAAATTAGGATAAGTTTGTTGCACTTTTTCTGATTGTGAGATTGCGTTAGGAGTTGCTCTAAGCTGAAGTACAAGACTATGTAGGTTATTATCTATCTGCCGGGACTGATTCTGCAGGGTGTGCTGAAGGTCTTTGTCCCTGTCCCTGACATATTCTGACTTTCTGATTAATGACTTAGATGAAAACACAGGAAACCGCTTATCAGATTTGAAGATATACGGAGATTACAAGATAGTTACAGCAGCTGCTTGCGTTAAGGCTCAAGGTGGAACCAACGCAGAAAATCTGTAATCGCAGATTACATACTAAGTCAACTGTAGCAGTGATAAAATATAATACAAACATAATATAAATGGCTGAGAATTTTACTGTAAGATAAACTCGGTGGTAATGTAAAGTGTGAGCAGAATACCACACAGACCTAGGTTACATGGAACACCATGAAGGCAGATGCGGGTCCATTGTAGTCTATCATGTGCCATCATTTACTCACACAGGAACCCCATTCACAGTTCTTGTCTGAGTATGGGAGCAATCAGAAGGTAGTAGCTTGGAACAGGTTTAGGGAGATGCTTCTGGGTACAACGCCAGGAGACATGCTGCAGGAGAGAAAGCCCGGATCAGGTGTCTGCATTTGGCAGAACCAGAGCAAATGGATCAAATGGTAGGAAATGAAACTTCCTTCAAGTTAAGAGTATTCACAGCCAATAATACTTTTGGAGTTGAAGAGACGATTTCCAGAAGCATAGTGATCCAATCACCGAGGTACATTCCAACAGAAATGTCTTTCACATGTATTTCCAGTGGACTCCCTCTTTGGTGGGTACTAACCAAAGTTAATGAAGATCAGTTTATTCCATATCTGCTTTTCTGGTCAGCAAGAAAATCTAATTGTGCCTGATGCTTATTTAGTAGGCTAATTATATTTCTGTGTGGTTCATGATTTAGGAAAATGGTCGCAAGTGGCAGGGAAATGTAACACGTTTCAGATGGTGTACCACACATCCTTCATGGTTTGTGGTGTGACCACAAGGGGAAAATCCAATAATGCCTGAATTTTAGGTAGGTTACATCTAATAAGTTATTTTGCGGCCAGAGGTTGTCATTTTACCAAACTACACTTTTCATTTATAAAATGCCACGTGCTAAAATGATTTTTTAAAAACCTAAATCTATCTTTAAAAGTGCTGTGTGGGAAAATAGACTAGTATTAGTCCAAGCCTATGAGTTGAATTTGATTAAAACCTTGAAAAAGCACATACACGGTACACGGACATACTTACAGTCAAAACACCAACACACACAAAATAAAAGAAATGAAAATTTAATAAACCGTGAAAGAATGTCAACACTGTTGATTCTATTTCATATTTTTTAGCAGTCCAGGAGGGAATTGGATACTATGTATGAGTAATGTTGATCAATTTTAATCATTGGGTGAAGAGTGACAGAATTGTCAGTGTGGGCTGGCAAGATCGCTGAATGGGCAAAATGCTTGCTGTCAGTACAGACAAACTTAGCTTGATTGCCAGAACCAGATGCCGGAAGGGGAGAACTGGCCAGTTAGTTTTTCCCTGACTTCCACATATGTACTGTGGCACATGTGCATCTTCATACATCTGTAGATTAATGCACACATAATAAAGAGAATAAAAATGTTTTAAAACAAACATTCAGAGATAACAAATGATTGTTCTTTGGTTTTTTGTTTTTTTATTTTTGTTTTGTTTTGGTTTGTTTTTTGCATCACATTCTCAGTGTTAGGATAAACTTATTTAATGGCTTCAGTTTACTTTTCCGTCACCAGCTTGAATACTGATATGGTGAAGTGAGAGTACAGTTACACTGTCGGCAGAAACCTCTCACTTATAAACAAGTTATATAACTTCTTGCCTACCTTGTGGATCAGGTTACCATTATACCACCTTTGAAAACTGTGAAAATATGAAACTAATCCATGCAGGAAGCTGGCCCTGTGTCTGTCCCAGAGTGTATAAATACATGGTACATATAGTGCCGCTGAGGCTAGCACGAGTGGCTCAAATAGCAGAGATTTTGAACTGTGCTGAATATTCTACTTTTCCAATATGATTCTTATCTTTGTATGAAGAGGGGGATGTGCTTGATGGGTGGAAAGGATGATTTTACAAGAGGCATCCAATGACCACCAAGCCTCGGGAGGATAGTCTGTGACCTCTTAGAGTGCATGCCTGCCCCGCACAGACACCAAGCTCATGGTGGGAGTGTGGAAACAGCAGAGTTCTTATTTGGTATGAAACAAACAACTCACAAATTTCCTGCTTGGCTAAGGATAATTGACCTTCGCTTCTGTTTGTTCTTCGAATGAGATCACTCTGTGTGAACACTGATATCCTTTCTTACTTCCTTAAGATGCCAGGGTCATGTTTACTACAAGTTAGATTAACGTGAGAACGTAGACTGATGGAATGTCTTTCCTCTATGCTGCTGACTAGTTGTTTCAAGTTTCTTTTGTACTGGAGATAGCATATTCTAATATTATATAACAAAAACACTCAGGCGATGTCAAATCAGAAGTCCATCTTTCTTGCTGTTTTGCTTATTTTCCATTTTCCTTTTGCTTTATCCTGCCATGCTCAAAGGGAAACACTGCTAATGGTTTCCTGTGTATTCTCCACAAACACCCCATGAGTACACAAATATTTATGAATCCATAAATAAGCACACATGTGTATCCTTGTGATTGTATATACTTCTGCATGTGAATGTATGTATATATTTATGTTTAGAAATCTTTATTTTCACAATGGCCAACTCTTTTCTGTGCTATAGTATAGTGGGTTCTGCAATTTATTTTGTAGTCTCTAATTCTGGTTAATGGTAGTGTATTTTTTGGGTATAAACTATATTTATTTGCTTGGAGAGTATCCATAGAATGAATTTTTTGTTAATCATTCTAAATGCATTATCAGATTAGATTATGGATTAATCGAAGAACTGTAATGTAAACTGTGTTTGTTTGCAATATCCACATACAGTAGAGGAACTGGAAATCTAACTTGGCTTGTATATTCATTTGGCTGGGTTTTATGGTCATTCGAGTCACCATGTTAAACCATGGTAGAACAATCTACTTTGCCCACAAAAGACATGAGAGTCTTGCATTGACTCTGAAATCAGATTCTCTCATTTCTAACAGTGCAGCTTAATTCAAAACTCATTGTTTTAGTGTGAAGGTAAAGTTTCTTTGAAGAATGTATTCTTAAATTGTTAGAATAGGCTAAAAATCACTTAAGCTTCTACTTGAGCATTCATATTGTGTGCCTAGTTTCTCCATACAGCCTGACTATGAAGAAACAGACAGACTCTTGGTAAAGCATGCAGGAACATAGCAACAGGAAGGGAAATGCTAAAATTAGCCCTGGTTTTCCTTTGTCATTGATTTAATTTGACAAGACTTCAAAAGTATTGGAGACTGATAACTACAGAGATAAAAACGACATTCCCAGGAAATACTGAATTATCAAGCCTCAGAAAGCAGTGCAGTTCTTTTAAAACAATAAATAATAAGAAAGAGGATGGAGAGGGAGCAAGGAAATTGGGAAATTTCCTAGATTTCCATTTGAAATGAGTGATTAAGAGCATATAGTGATAGAATTAGTAGCATGTGTGATGTAGATTAAATTCAATGCTATGATCTGCTCAACAATTCCAGTGAAACAATTAATAATCAAAAATTATACAAGAACCTGGATATAGTCTTTGTTCAGATGAAGTTTGTGGAATTCAAATAGCCTATTTAGCCATAAATAAGTGGCATTTCTCCTTTATATCTTACTAACATACTAAGTAATTTGTAGGTGTAATAATAAACTAATAAGTTTGTGTTTATAGACTATATAAAGCTATAATTCTGACCTATGATAACTAAAACAATAAGATAGGTGTTTGATTTTCTTGTGTAGATACTCGGAAAGTATGTCTGTGTAGTAATATAGCCAGTGTGCTTATAGAAACACTCTTTATTCTTATAGATATTTTATCTAAATAACTTTATTTAGATATTTTAAGTTATTTTTAATGATTTAAATGGAATCAATTTAAAAATTTCCAGCCCCAGTTACTAATTATGGAAATGTCCATTTTTATGTTTCCTGTTTCCTTCCTTCCTGTGAGGAGGGGAGGACAGGAACAGAAAGAGAAAGGAAAGAGGGGGGAGGGGGAGGGAGAGGGAGAGAGAAGGAGAGAGAGAGAGAAGGAGGGAGAGGGGAGGAGAGAGAGAGAGGAGGAGGGAGAGGGGAGGAAGACAGAGACAGAAAGCACTAAAATGCAGAACAAGAACTGTCTGAATTCCATTAGAACAACATACAGTAACTCATGAGGCCTACATTTATTATTCAATAAATAGTTGTTAAAATCATGTTTTGTATTTAATAACTTTTAAGTTTTCCTAGGTAACTCATGTTTCTCTTAAGAGGAGTTTGATTAAATAAAATCATCAAGTCTCTTACCTCTTTTTGGAACAAGGTTTTAAAGTATATGCACATGTGTATGCGTTATTAGAGCCTGTGAAAATGGTAGTCAAAAATATGTGCATCTAAGGATTACAAGCAAGGCATTTTACCAGATACTATAAAATTTAGTTCTTTTTTTCAAGGTACAAAATTAATCTGCAACAGCTTGTAGTTAGACTTTAGCCATTTATATGCCAGTACTATCTTTCATTCTTTATTAAATGTTAGCGTTTAAAAAGGGCAGAGGATAAACATATCTACATATACTTCTGCTAGAAGCATGGGTCTATACTCACATGTAAGTGTGTGGGCTGTGGAAAGATAAGAAAAGAAGGTCTATGCATAGGGTACTGATATCGGTATTTATAAACTTCTGTGGAAATAAATCTTAAATATAATCAGTTGCTTTATTTGTTTATTTAATACAAGGTCCTAGTTGGCTAAAGCTAGCCTAAAGCTGACTACATAGCTGGGGGTAACCTTCAATTTGTGACTATTCTGCCCCTGCCCCTGGGATTAGAGGCATGTGCTGTATGCCTTCAATTCGCTTACATTACATTGCAAAAGAGGAGCTGTAATGGTAAAAATAGGAAGACAGTTAAGTTCCCACTCTATCACCGTCTTTTAGCTTCAAGAATAAGACACACCCGGACCAGCGGAGGATCCCTGCCTTCAGCAGCTCTCTGCTCTCAGGCCCCCTGGAGGGGAGTTCTCGCCGCCTGGTCAGGTGGGCACTCCTGAGGCAGCAGAGCGGAGGAGACCACCAACGCTGCCCACCCCCTGCCCACATCCCTGGGCCCAGGAGGAAACTGTGCACGCCTCTGGGTACCCGAGAGGAGGGCCCAGGAGCAGCAGATCCACTGGCCTGAGACACCGCACCTGAAGGGACCGACTGGATAAACAGTTCTCTGCACCCAAATCCCGTGGGAGGAGAGCTAAACCTTCAGAGAGGCGGACACGCCTGGGAAACCAGAAGAGACTGCACGCTGCACACAGTTCTGACCCCAGAGGAAAACAAAAGCTCTCTGGAACCCGGGTGCACGGAACCTCCCGGGAAGGGCGGCGCAGATCTTCCTGGTTGCTGAGGCCGCAGAGAGCTCATAGACAACACCCCGAGAGCAAACTTGAGCCTGGGGCCCACAGGTAAGACAAACTTTTCTGCTACAAACGACTTGCCTGGAGAACTCAGGTCACAGGCTCACAGGAACAGCTGAAGACCTGTAGAGAAAAACCACACGCCAAAGCAGAACACTCTGTCCCCATAACTGGCTGAAAAAGAAAACAGAAAACAGGTCTACAGCACTCCTGAAACACAGGCTTATAAGACAGTCTAGCCACTGTCAGAAATAGCAGAACAAAGTAACACTAGAGATAATCTGATGGCGAGAGGCAAGCGCAGGAACCCAAGCAACAGAAACCAAGACTACATGGCATCATCGGAGCCCAATTCTCCCACCAAAACAAACACGGAATATCCAAACACACCAGAAAAGCAAGATCTAGTTTCAAAATCATATTTGATCATGATGTTGGAGGACTTCAAGAAAGACATGAAGAACTCCCTTAGAGAAACACAGGAAAACATAAATAAACAAGTAGAAGCCTACAGAGAGGAATCGCAAAAATTCCTAAAAGAATTCCAGGAAAATATAAATAAACAAGCAGAAGCCCATAGAGAGGAGTCAAAAAATCCTAAAAGAATTCCAGGAAAACATAAATAAACAAGTAGAAGCCCATAGAGAGGAGTCACAAAATCCCTGAAAGAATTCCAGAAAACACAATCAAACAGTTGAAGGAATTAAAAATGGAAATAGAAGCAATCAAGAAAGAACACATGGAAACAACCCTGGATATAGAAAACCAAAAGAAGAGACAAGGAGCTGTAGATACAAGCTTCACCAACAGAATATAAGAGATGGAAGAGAGAATCTCAGGAGCAGAAGATTCCATAGAAATCATTGACTCAACTGTCAAAGATAATGTAAAGCGGAAAAAGGTACTGGTCCAAAACATACAGGAAATCCAGGACTCAATGAGAAGATCAAACCTAAGGATAATAGGTATAGAAGAGAGGAAGACTCCCAGCTCAAAGGACCAGTAAATATCTTCAACAAAAATCATAGAAGAAAACTTCCCTAACCTAAAAAGAGATACCCATAGGCATACAAGAAGCCTACAGAACTCCAAATAGATTGGACCAGAAAAGAAACACCTCCTCACACATAATAGTCAAAACACCAAACGCACAAAATAAAGAAAGAATATTAAAAGCAGTAAGGGAAAAAGGTCAAGTAACATATAAAGGCAGACCTATCAGAATCACACCAGACTTTTCGCCAGAAACTATGAAGGCCAGAAGATCCTGGACTGATGTCATTCAGACCCTAAGAGAACACAAATGCCAGCCCAGGTTACTGTATCCTGCAAAACTCTCAATCAACATAGATGGAGAAACCAAGATATTCCATGACAAAACCAAATTTACACAATATCTTTCTACAAATCCAGCACTACAAAGGATAATAAATGGTAAAGCCCAACATAAGGAGGCAAGCTATACCCTAGGAGAAGCAAGAAACTAATCATCTTGGCAACAAAACAAAGAGAAGAAAAGCACACAAACATAACCTCACATCCAAATATGAATACAACCGGAAGCAATAATCACTATTCCTTAATATCTCTCAACATCAATGGCCTCAACTCCCCAATAAAAAGACATAGATTAACAAACTGGATACGCAACGAGGACCCTGCATTCTGCTGCCTACAGGAAACACACCTCAGAGACAAAGACAGACACTACCTCAGAATGAAAGGCTGGAAAACAACTTTCCAAGCAAATGGTCAGAAGAAGCAAGCTGGAGAAGCCATTCTAATATCAGATAAAATCAATATTCAACTAAAAGTCATCAAAAAAGATAAGGAAGGACACTTCATATTCATTAAAGGAAAAATCCACCAAGATGAACTCTCAATCCTAAATATCTATGCCCCAAATACAAGGGCACCTACATACGTAAAAGAAACCTTACTAAAGCTCAAAACACACATTACACCTCACACAATAATAGTAGGAGATTTCAACACCCCACTCTCATCAATGGACAGATCATGGAAACAGAAATTAAACAGAGACGTAGACAGACTAAGAGAAGTCATGAGCCAAATGGACTTAACAGATATTTATAGAACATTCTATCCTAAAGCAAAAGGATATACCTTCTTCTCAGCTCCTCATGGTATGTACTCCAAAACTGACCATATAATTGGTCAAAAAATGGGCCTCAACAGGTACAGAAAGATAGAAATAATCCCATGCGTGCTATCAGACCACCACGGCCTAAAACTGGTCTTCAATAACAATAAGGGAAGAATGCCCACATATACGTGGAAATTGAACAATGCTCTACTCAATGATAACCTGGTCAAGGAAGAAATAAAGAAAGAAATTAAAAACTTTTTAGAATTTAATGAAAATGAAGGTACAACATACCCAAACTTATGGGACACAATGAAAGCTGTGCTAAGAGGAAAACTCATAGCGCTGAGTGCCTGCAGAAAGAAACAGGAAAGAGCATATGTCAGCAGCTTGACAGCACACCCTAAAAGCTCTAGAACAAAAAAGAAGCAAATACACCCAGGAGGAGTAGAAGGCAGGAAATAATCAAACTCAGAGCCAAATCAACCAAGTAGAAACAAAAGGACCATAGAAAGAATCAACAGAACCAAAAGTTGGTTCTTTGAGAAAATCAACAAGATAGATAAACCCCTAGCCAGATTAACGAGAGGACACAGAGAGTGTGTCCAAATTAACAAAATCAGAAATGAAAAGGGAGACATAACTACAGATTCAGAGGAAATTCAAAAAATCATCAGATCTTACTATAAAAGCCTATATTCAACAAAACTTGAAAATCTGCAGGAAATGGACAATTTCCTAGACAGATACCAGGTACCGAAGTTAAATCAGGAACAGATAAACCAGTTAAACAACCCCATAACTCCTAAGGAAATAGAAGAAGTCATTAAAGGTCTCCCAACCAAAAAGAGCCCAGGTCCAGACGGGTTTAGTGCAGAATTCTATCAGACCTTCATAGAAGACCTCGTACCAATATTATCCAAACTATTCCACAAAATTGAAACAGATGGAGCACTACCGAATTCCTTCTATGAAGCCACAATTACTCTTATACCTAAACCACACAAAGACCCAACAAAGAAAGAGAACTTCAGACCAATTTCCCTTGTGAATATCGACGCAAAAATACTCAATAAAAATCTGGCAAACCTAATCCAAGAGCACATCAAAACAATCATCCACCATGATCAAGTAGGTTCATCCCAGGCATGCAGGGATGGTTTAATATACTGGAAACCATCAACGGATCCATTATATAAACAAACTGAAAGAACAAAACCACATGATCATTTCATTAGATGCTGAGAAAGCATTTGACAAAATTCAACACCCTTCATGATAAAAAAAAAGTCCTGGAAAGAATAGGAATCCAAGGCCCATACCTAAACATAGTAAAAGCCATATACAGCAAACCAGTGGCTAACATTAAACTAAATGGAGAGAAACTTGAAGCAATCCCACTAAAATCAGGGACTAGACAAGGCTGCCCACTCTCTCCCTACTTATTCAATATAGTTCTTGAAGTTCTAGCCAGAGCAATCAGACAACAAAAGGAGGTCAAGGGGATACAGATCGAAAAGAAGAAGTCAAAATATCACTATTTGCAGATGATATGATAGTATATTTAAGTGATCCCAAAAGTTCCACTAGAGAACTACTAAAGCTGATAAACAACTTCAGCAAAGTGGCTGGGTATAAAATTAACTCAAATAAATCAGTAGCCTTCCTCTACACAAAAGAGAAACAAGCCGAGAAAGAAATTAGGGAAACGAAACCCTTCATAATAGATCCAAATAATATAAAGTACCTCGGTGTGACTTTAACCAAGCAAGGGAAAGATCTGTACAATAAGAACTTCAAGACTCTGAAGAAAGAAATTGAAGAAGATCTCAGAAGATGGAAAGATCTCCCATGCTCATGGATTGGCAGGATTAATATAGTAAAAATGGCCATTCTGCCAAAAGCGATCTACAGATTCAATGCAATCCCCATCAAAATACCAATCCAATTCTTCAAAGAGTTAGACAGAACAATTTGCAAATTCATCTGGAATAACAAAAAACCCAGGATAGCTAAAACTATCCTCAACAATAAAAGGACTTCAGGGGGAATCACTATCCCAGAACTCAAGGAGTATTACAGAGCAATAGTGATAAAAACTGCATGATATTGGTACAGAGACAGACAGATGACCAATGGAACAGAATTGAAGACCCAGAAATGAACCCACACACCTATGGGCACTTGATTTTTGACAAAGGAGCCAAACCATCCAATGGAAAAAGATAGCATTTTTTCAGCAAATGGTGCTGGTTCAACTGGAGGTCAACATGTAGAAGAATGCAGATCGATCCATGCTTATCACCCTGTACAAAGCTTAAGTCCAAGTGGATAAAGGACCTCCACATCAAACCAGATACACTCAAACTAATAGAAGAAAAACTAGGGAAGCATTTGGAACACATGGGCACTGGAAAAAATTTCCTGAACAAGACACCAATGGCTTATGCTCTAAGATCAAGAATCGACAAATGGGATCTCATAAAACTGCAAAGCTTCTGTAAGGCAAAGGACACTGTGGTTAGGACAAAACGGCAACCAACAGATTGGGAAAAGATCTTTACCAATCCTACAAAAGATAGAGGGCTTATATCCAAAATATACAAAGAACTCAAGAAGTTAGACAGCAGGGAGACAAATAACCCTATTAAAAAATGGGGTTCAGAGCTAAACAAAGAATTCACAGCTGAGGAATGCCAAATGGCCGAGAAACACCTAAAGAAATGTTCAACATCGTTAGTCATAAGGGAAATGCAAATCAAAACAACCCTGAGATTTCACCTCACACCAGTGAGAATGGCTAAGATCAAAAACTCAGGTGACAGCAAATGCTGGCGAGGATGTGGAGAAAGGGGAACACTCCTCCATTGTTGGTGGGATTGCAGACTGGTACAACCATTCTGGAAATCAGTCTGGAGGTTCCTCAGAAAATTGGACATTGAACTGCCTGAGGATCCAGCTATACCTCTCCTGGGCATATACCCAAAAGATGCCCCAACATATAAAAAAGACACGTGCTCCACTATGTTCATCGTAGCCTTATTTATAATAGCCAGAAGCTGGAAAGAACCCAGATGCCCTTCAACAGAGGAATGGATACAGAAAATGTGGTACATCTACACAATGGAATATTACTCAGCTATCAAAAAAACAATGACTTTATGAAATTAGAGGCAAATGGTTGAACTGGAAAATATCATCCTGAGTGAGCTAACCTAATCACAGAAAGACATACATGGTATGTACTCATTGATAAGTGGCTATTAGCCCAAATGCTTGAATTACCCTAGATGCCTAGAACAAATGAAACTCAAGACGGATGATCAAAATGTGAATGCAGATCGCCCTGAGAGACACAGCCAGAATACAGCAAATACAGAGCGTATGCCAGCAGGAAACCACTGAACTGAGAACAGGACCCCTGTTGAAGGAATCAGAGAAAGAACTGGAAGAGCTTGAAGGGGCTCGAGACCCCATATGTACAACAATGCCAAGCAACCAGAGCTTCCAGGGACTAAGCCACTACCTAAAGACTATACATGGACTGACCCTGGACTCTGACCTCATAGGTAGCAATGAATATCCTAGTAAGAGCACCAGTGGAAGGGGAAGCCCTGGGTCCTGCCAAGACTGAACCCCCAGTGAACTAGACTGTTGGGGGAGGGCAGCAATGGGGGGAGGGTTGAGGAACACCCATAAGGAAGGGAGGGGGAGGGGATGTTTACCCGAAACTGGGAAAGGAATAACACTCAAATGTATATAAGAAATACTCAAATTAATAATAAAAAAAAAAAATAAAAAAAGAATAAGACACACACACACACACACACACACACAATGAGGTGAGTCAGTGGAAGAGACTGGTCCACACTGGACCACACTTCTATCCCTGACCAAACCAGTGTGACCAGCTGAACAGAGTCATGTGGAACATGGAGCTGCTGATCCAATACTGTGTATGGTTGGGAGAGGTGAGAGTAAGGGCTTGAGAAAGGGAGCTCTTGACCTAGGCATGGATCCAAAACTATGCCTGCCTATGTATATTAGATAAAATTTAAAGTCATATGTAAGGACCAATGCCTTTAATCCCTTTAATACTTTAATGCCTTTAATAGTTTGGAGGTAGAGGCAGGAGGACGAGGAATCCATGTCCATCATTGGCTATGTCACAGGTTTGAGGTCAACCTGCACTGCATTAGACCCTGACCCCAAAAGTCCTCCACTGAGGCTGGGAAGATGGCTCAATGGTTAAGGGTATCTGTTGCTTTTGCAGAGGACCATAGTTCAGATCCTGGGACTCAGTAACTCCAACCTAGGGGGGTCAAAGCTGCTGTAGACATACATCCACATATGCACATACATACACATAAATAAAATCTTTTTAGAATGTTATATAAAAATAAATAAACAAATTTAAAAATTTACAAACAAATAAATAAAATTCAGGAAAGCCCAACTATGCTAGAGACAATCTGACATGAGGACAACATGGATCATCTAGAACAATTGAAGTATTTTTATATATCTTTCCATTCTGTAATATCAAAAATATTATATAATAGGAGATGCTCTCTTCACAGTATATTTCAGTGACTGTATCCTGTTAAGAAGGCATTTGCCTTTTTTTCAAACTGGCAAAAGTTTATGCCACTTAGAGCTGAGTTCCTCTGGAAGCTGCGTTCCTCTGGAATCGAGTCACTGTGAGTGCAGCCACACTGCAAGGATGATCCTGAGCCTGTGGCAGGTGTCTTGCAGTGCCTACGATGTCACTGGATGTCACAGTTACCCTAGCTGTGAAATAACCCTGTGCAAAAGCAGACATTTAGGAAATACCCCAAGCTTCACCATGCTGAATCAACGTAGACATCATTCACTAATGGCCTTCCATCCAGACACTTGGCCTTCTGCAGTGCTGGTGTACCTCACAATGTGCATGCCCACAGACACACTCTGATATAAGCCACTGGTGCTTCTGTAGTGATCTTTAGGTAGGTTGGATGACTTGATTCTCTAATTGCCAACACTGTCTACTTCAGCCCTCAGAACACAACACTTGAGTCTCCACCCTATGCCAAGAGTAGAAGGAGGTAGAGTTTGGAAGTAACACAAAAAGCTTTGGGCTGAATCACTTTCAAATAGTAGTTAGAACAAATTTGCATCAGCAACAATTCAAAACATGCTTTATAATTACAGATATATGCAGATGTGCATAAAGATAAGGAAATAAATTCAAAGACACAAATCTCCAAGGAACCAAATATTTTCACTCTTCCCAAGTTTAGCCTAGTCTAATCCCTCAAGACTGACACAGTCCAGATAGGATCTTGGTCAGAAGCGTCAGTAAATAGTGTCTAAGAGCGTTCCCCCAAGCATTAGACATGCTTATTTTCTGCCTCGAGAAGGCTTGCACTGGATCATGACTGGTTTGGGGCATAAGTTACTGATCCTTTCCACATCCTGCTCGGAGCCTTGAGAAATCCGGTCACGTTTTCTAGTGATGAACATGTGTGCTCAGTACTTCAAGTGTGCAGTCACTGCACAAGCATAAGGAAGCAGAGCCTGAGGAAGGCTGCCACTCTCCCAACTTATCCCCCTTGTGGCTCACACGTGTGTGAAATGCATTTATGCCCACATTCCAGCCACGTTAAATTGAGGAGGATGAGTTCTGTAGAGATGTTGGTGTATGATGTGACAGACAATGTCACTACTGTACTAAATGACAACTAAGCAAAGTATTACTCAAGGGGGGACTGAGAGGAGACAGAAAGCATCACTTGTAGATTTAACTTTGATGCGGTATTTGAAGCCAATGATAGCATTTACAAGCCTTGTTTTCCTTATTCCATCTAACTAATGTGTCCCTATAGCTTCCTAATATACTCTGGTCCCTTGTATACTTTTATCCTAAGACCTCAAAGGCATGTGCTATGGTTTTAATATAAGATAAATGTGTCTCTTACTTACTGGATGCCGTCTTACCTCCCTGTCCATTTCAATGCTCCATCCTTAGTGGCTACCCTGATCTCTGATACTTACTAAGTTCTTGATAAATATTAATCAAGTGAATGAATAAGTACAGACAAAACAAAATAGACCACCGTCTTTCCCAGCTGGGACATGTTTGCATTTTTTCCATTCATAGACACATTGTGATTTTGATTTGGTGCTGCACAGCTGCCCCCACCCCAACTCTGCACACACACTTGAGATGGAGTCTGGCCCTTCTCATGGGCATCCCTACTCGCAGGAGCAGTGGCTGGCCCTCTCATGTATTAGGTGTCAAAAAAAAATCCTCAAAGCCTAGAGCCATTTATTTATTTATCCTCATCATGAATCTGCTCATGTTGGAAGGTGGTTTGGATGTCAGTGTTTGTCTTCTCAGAGTCAGATTTACAAGAAGGTCGCAGACGATTATGAGACGTTCAAGGCAGAACAAAGTACAGAAAAGAAAAAGGATAATGAATCAATGTTTCCTTATATTCCCAGAGTTGTTTTTCTAATGCCAGGATATAAAGTAAACGAATGTTTTATGTAAAACAAAAATTCAACACAAACTGTTCTAACTGAGCTGGTCTTTACCCTTTGTGACTGAGTGAGTCTGTAGTCTACACCAGTGGAGTCGTGTCCTGGGTCATTAATGCGGAGCCTGGCCATCTTGTTTCCTTCCCTAGTCTGTGAACTTCTGGTATGTGCTGGTGGTGAATGATGAGCACACGGAGAGGCGGTGCCTGCTCTTCTGCCTTCTGAGCTGGGGGCTTCCATCTTTCGTGGTGATTCTCCTCATAGTTATTTTGAGAGGAATCTATCATCAGAGCATGGCGCAGATCTATGGACTCATTCACGGTGACCTGTGAGTATACCCGGCAGTGCACTGCCTTCTTCGCTTTCTTGTACTTTTACTGCTAGCTTTCCTCATAGATGGTGGGCATGGTGGAGTGAGAGGACTGAGTGCAGACATTGCAGATCACTGCTTTCCTGGTTCACCCTCTGCAGCTGCACTTCCTCCACGCGTGGATTCTTTTAAATATAAACCGTTGTCTCTAGAGAGGCAGTTTTCTCTGGTGGGAGATAGAGTACGTAGTCAGTAGTAGATTACATTGTAGTCTTCCAGTTTATCCAGATTAGGAAAGTTATGTGTGACAGGTCAAATCACTGTGAAGATTGATAATGAACCAATGGGGAATTCTGCCGTTGAGCTCACATGGGAAAGATAAAGCCCATTCGGTTTCTTGGCAATTGAAGCTTTACACTGTCTTTTGAAGTAGACAGGGTTCACTAGTAAAATCTTGGTGTCTGTGTCTACAAAACCTTCAGGTTTGGAATTTCATCTGCAGAGAACACAATACATATTTAGTTTCATAAGAAAAAAATTTGCAACTAATTTCTTGAATCAAGTATCCATAGGACTCAGTATTAAACTATGCAAAGATCTTAATCTTGAAGCTTAAAATCTTTTCTGAGTTTACTTACAACAAACACATGAACAAAATCCTGGCATGAATTCACAAATGGTTTATAAACACCAAAAGAAATTTTAAAAAATTGCATTGAAGAATAATTTTTTATCATATTGGAGAAGACTTTCACTTGTTTTTTTATTTTGTTTCTGAAAGTTTTTCAGTAGTCTGAAGGAAGTGAAGGAGCATTGCTTGGACAAATTTGAAAGGAATTAGAGTAAAATTCAAAGATGGTTTATTAAGAAATTGACATTTTCTCTGTGAGAAAAAGAGAATAAAAAAATGGTCCTAAATTTTACCTTTGACTTGAGTCTTGACCCAGGGATTAATCTTTTATTCTTTCTAGCTGCTTCTGCACATCTGGGGATGTCTGCTGCCACTGTCTGTGGTGTGATATTATTTGCAGAGTTCCGTATTCACTTAAAACAAGAAAGCACCAGTCATTACATACAGCATATATTGAATAAGGGATGGTGTGGCCCAGTAAGACATGGGGGGAGTGGGGGGTGAGATGGCTGGAAAGGTATATATCCAGGGAATAGTTACACTTTCACCAGGCATGCCCCACCTGACACTCCATATGCTCTTTGTATTAAAGACAGTAAAACGCACCAGGGTATAGCATGTGGAGTAGAGGATTACAGCAGTGGGAAAAGCGGTTGCAGCATTGTCCTAGTTTGTTGTTCTGCACATGGGGCATCATCAACAGGGGCAGGAGAGACTCATAGAGCAGAAGACAAAGCAAGCCCAGCTTTGAAAAGCCCACTCGCAGTTCTGACTCCTCTTCAGTGAACTGTGGAGACCTGTTGTGAAGCTGACCTTCTTGGTTGGGTTCGAACTAGTCCTTGTAGTTGCAAGTTTCACTTAAGACCTTGAGTCTTGCAGACTTCTACCCACACAGCCCAGTGGTCCTTTCCAGTAATAGTCTCCCTTGGTGTGGATTGTAGAGCTGAGAGCAGAAGCATGGATGGACTTTGCTTCTGGTTTGTGCCTTAACAGAAAGACCAGATTCTCTTTTTACACTACCAACTAAGAAATTCTGAAGCAATCAGATTTTAGCAACACAATAAAAATGTACACATCCATGCTTCTCTACTCTATTAGAGGAAAGTGATTTATAAGAATCTTGTTTTATGAAGAACAAAGAAAAATTCTGCTGTTGTACGTCTTCAATGGAAATAGAGAATTCTGGGCATCATCGCCCCAAGATGCCTAAATAACACATCCATTGTCAGAAAAAGAGTATTTATAATGAACATAGATAGCAACAAGATGATTTCTCTTCTAGGCATTCTTGCTAGCCCTTTGTAATCTTAAATTGGAATGTTTCCACACACACACACACACACACACACACACACACACACACACACACACACACACTGAACCTGATATATTACTTCTTTGAAGACCACTTAGCCCCTTTTATTAAAAAAAAAACACAAAAGAACTCTTGTGATTATAAAGCTTAACCAGCTCAAATGAAAATGAGAGAAAAAGTAAAATTTGAAATAAGAAATAACCTACTCACAAGCTTAGGAGAACAACGTTACCTGCTACTTCTTCAAAGGTTTTTGTGAAAATATCAGTTACTTAATAGGTGTGGAAAATGTTTGAAAGACGAAACAGTGTAGGCAGAAGGCATTCTAACATCATGTTGCTTCTGAACAGTTAGTTATATGGACTTGTCATTAATGTGTACCAAGGAGGCCCACACATACACAACCATGATACAAATGCTGCCACATGTGCAGCCAGAGGCAAGGCGGGTGTCACACATGTTCAAATGCACACACACACACACACACACACACACACACACACACACACACACACACACACACACGCCCACACTGCTGTGCTATTTGTATTTGTAATTCTTTTGTCTTCTCATTGAACCAAAAGGGACCTCTCATACTGATTATTTATGGTATTGAATTTCATTCATGTAACTTCTAGGAGACAGCAACCAGTGTCTTTTAAAAATTACAGTGAACACGGTTTACTATTAAATTTTGAGGTGCAAGTTAATTTTTAAAGTTTCTGCATGATTCTTTATTAAACACAATGAGATCCTGAGTAAGAGCTGGTGACTGGTGGCAGCTCCCTATGAACGCCGTGGCAAGCAGTACTTGTTTGGGAAAGGGTTTTAGTAACGGATTACATGTCTTCCTCGCCTTGATGACTGGGAACCATAACAGCAAAGCTCCTGGTCCAAGAAGCTCTCCTGATGCTTCTAAAATGACTGTCAGAGAAGAGCTACCCAAGTTGAAAATGCTTATCTTCTCGAAGTAAAAAATAAATAAGAATTTTAAAAAATGCTGTCTGCTAGCAGGTCAACAGTAGTAAATGAAAAGCCCCATAACATCTAGCTGGCTTTAATAGTTAGAATTAATAGACCCAAAGTGGCTAACCTTTATATTGTAGTTTATTTTCTCCCTAATTCACATACAGCTTTCCTCTTCATGACAAACTCCAATTTTAAGGAGTTCTATTTTCAAATGGAGTTATGGTCTCAACGTAAGAGCAGACATTGTTTCTTCTATGTATTAAAGTATTGCAAACCCACATCATCAGGTCACAGCAGGCCACCTTGAAGTCTCTGGGTAGACACTGTGGTTTTGTGAAATGCATGTAGTTACCTTCTGAACAGCGATAGTTTGGTAGTTAGGAACTGCTTTCTTGTGAGGAGATTTTTGTAATTAAACCTCTAAGGCTTTATTTATGTGATAGCTCCTAGTTCTTCAGCAATTTGTCAAGTTGAAGGTCGTGTTGATTTCATAAAAAGACACAGGAGGCCTAATGTCATGTCTTCCTTAGAATGTTGGAAGTCAGCATGTGTGAAACCGTCCACACCTAAGATCTTTCTTAGCAGGGTTGCTTTTAATTAACATTGCATTTTCTTTAGAGTATCTCACTATTCATATTTCTTTCTGGTTTTAAGAACATGGTAAGTTGTCATCTCTCTATGAATTTTCCATCTCATTTAGCCAAGCACATGTTAATATTTAAAAGATCCCAGTGATCTCTCCTTTCCATTCTTTTTATTGATATTATTATAGTCACTCTCCGTGTCCTCAGCAAGCTTTATTAGTCGGGGACTGGGGTACTTACTGAGACTCCTGCCATTGGGACTCCCACGTCCAATTTTCCTTTTGGATATCATTTTACATCTTAAGTTACCTTCCAAAAAGCAGAAAAAAAACTTGAGAGGAAATTTCTAAATATTTAGGTAATTATTTTGCACCCACTCTCATGTGGTATTGTGTTGTAATCTTGTATTTTACATTCACTGTGGGGGTGGAGGGTATGTGCAAATATGTATATGTGTACATGTGCACACAAGCAAGCCACGACTTGCAAATGAAGGTCAGAGACCAACATTACAGGAGTCAGTTCTCTCTCATCATCTGGGTCCTGGGGATTGAATTCCCATTGTTGGATTTAGAGGCCATACTTCATCTGCTGGGCCAGCTCACTGACCCACATTGTGTCCTGACAAGGTCTCTTCCCTGAACGGTCTGAAGCTGGACTTTTTGGCTCTTTCAGGTTTCTAAACTCCCTTCACCCATTAGCCCCACTTCTATCATAAATCCACACTGCTTTTTATTAGGACTTGGTGAGTGGTCCTGAGGGAGAATACAGGGCTCATCTAAGGGAAATCTTCCTCACAAGATGCTGGGGTCTCAGACTTTGCTGCCAGAGCAGCTTACCAGTGCCTTCAAACACTACTTTTGCTTTTTCCATTTTGATTGAATTTTAATCTATGTTTTCTAGTTTCCTCAGATGGGAGTATTAGATGAGGTATTTTATTTGGGTAGGTAGGATTTTTAAGATAAGTTTTATACTGTGTGTGTGTGTCTGTGTGTGTGTGTAGTAGTAGTAGTAGTAGTAGTAGTAGTAGTAGTAGTAGTAGTAGTAGTAGTAGTACTATACCGATTAATAAGGATAGCCCAAACCAAAATTTTTACTAAGTAATTTCTATAAGTTAGAAGTAATGTTTTAATGGAGGATGATAGCTGAAAATACCAATGTTATCGACGTTTTCCTCATAGCACCTTCAGAAACATTTTTAGCTCTTATTGCTAAATTACCATTTTCTGTGGTTTGCTTTATATAGCCTAAATCTAATGCCTCTCTATCATATATTCAGGTGTCTAATAAATGTACTTTTCATAAAGATAAAAGCTAACCAATATCTAGAATTTTAAAAATGAACTAATAGAAATACGAGTTAGGTCCATGTGGAGATTTTTTTCAACTCATACCAACCAGAGCAGCCATCTTCAAGGAAGCAATGTTGCTGAGTCTGAGAGAGAAAGTAAACTCCTTTGCATTGCCAGTAGAAATATAAATTAGTTCAGTTACAATGAAAGCTAGTTTGGTGGTTCCTCAAAACTGAAGACTAGAATTACCCATTATCCAGGTATCGTGCCCCTGCATATCTACCAGAAGGATGATGGCAGCACACAGGGGCGCTAATGGCTGCCCTATTCAAAACAGCCATGTCATAGGATCAGCCAAGTACCTATCAACAGATGAACAGATGAAGCAAATGTGCTATATAGACAGATGGAATATTACTTATCCAAGAAGAATGAATCATACCATTTCCAGAAATCTGAATAGAGCTAGGAACTGTAATTTACAGCGAAAACCCAACACAGACAAGAGTCACATGCTTTCTCTCATAGTAGAAACTAGTGGTGAAGGTTCATGAAGAATGGAGACTATTAAAAGAGCACATAGGAAGACAAGGGGATGGTGAGTATGGGAGAGAGTGGGGCAATTATGGAACTACATTATATCTCTCTGTGAAAAATGTGATAATAAAACCCATTATTTTGTATAACAGATAGATGGATGGATGGATGGATAGATAGATAGATAGATAGATAGATAGATAGATAGATAGATAGATAGATAGATAACACATATATAAAACCAGTAAGAATCCATCCTCAAGAGGCTTAACCCATGTAATTGGATGAACACAGCCTAGGCACTCAGGCTGTGAACATAAGGTTCTGTCTCCTTGCCCATATCCTATGAACAGAAAATATTTCCCAGTCCAACTCTTAATTCATAACTTTTCCCAGTGCATGTCTTATTTTAATTGTCTATTTTGCTACCGCAACTGTGCCTTTATCTTTGGTGTGGCAGATTGCCTAACATACTTCCTTATTTGTAACTTTTTATGTTGTAAGAGTCCACCAAATAGTTGGTGTTTTAATCCTAGTTGTGCTTCTCAAACTTTCCAGGTCATGGTTCAGCATGCCACCATTACTGGACACTGCTGCTGATCTACTTCCTTAGACCGTTGCTCTAATTGCTCTAAGCCACCCTTCTGTGTTACCTTTGCAGATGAGTGTATTTCACATCCTTTAATGTTTATATATTTTACAACTCAAATTATTTTCTTTTAATTAGGACAGCACCATTTTTCCAGAGTAGCAACTGAAGTATCAATTTTATGAATACCTATCTTCAGAGTGAAATATACCTCCTCTAGTCTACATAGGAGACTCATTCTCATTCATAAATCTTGTGACTGTATCAATGTTACTGTACTAAAACTGCTTGCTTGTGTCATCTTGGCAACATAACATTCAACCTGGACATCAGTACTGATCACAGACACATAATGGTTAGATAAACTAATGAATGAGATGGGGTTTGACTGATCCTTGAGAGAGAAGAGATGAAGTAGGAAAAGAAAATAATTTAACAGCCTAACATAAATTTATACAAATGAAAATTCAGGGAAAATTTTCATGTTCTCTCTCTACACAATTAATCTCTCTGTCACCTCTCTCTTGCCTGTGTATTTCCTGCCTAACCCAATAATAATTAGTTTAATAAAATGTGATAGACCTGGAGGCTATCAAATAGTGCTAAATATCTAAACATTTTAAATGCCGCAGGAGTCCCCAAATTTTGTAAGAAATTAATTTTACTTTGTGCATAAAAGATCAAAGTCTAACTTGGCATGACAAATGAATTGGTGAAGTTAGTTTAATTGCACAACCTCATTTGGAGAAAGGCCCAAAGAGCTATACAGTTATAAATGTGCTTTTCTTCCATAGCACCAAAAAAAAAAATACACCTACACTTGGTTCTTTGCCATTGAGACGGATGATTCTGTGGCTTTCTGTGGAAATACACTCTACTCACAGTAATTTGAAGAAGCCCATTTATAGTTTATGGTGGATTGGTACTTAACTCAGAGAGTGGCAAAAGCAAATAAATCCCCCTTGAGTGATGGCCATTGATTACCCCTAGCATCTGGAGGTGGTCTCAGTGGAATGCCTGGTGCTGGGTGCCTTTAGAAGTCAGCATCTATTTTTCTTGGGTTGGCTCTTCCGTTACTACAGGTAAAAGAAAACAATCTGAAGGAAAATATACAAAGTATTGGACTTATTCAAAGCCACGAAAAGAATATGGTCTTGAGGGTGGAGTTTAATAATGGTTATTGACTAGACAGGGTCTAGAATCATTTTGGAAGCAAACTTTTACCATGCCTGTAAGAGATTATCTACATTTGATGAACTAAGGCAGAAGTAGTCAAATTGAATGTAGGAGGCTCCATTCTGTGGGCAGGGATCCTGGACCCAACACAAAAGAACGCAGTGTTAACACCCATCTCGCTTTGTTTCCTGACTGTGGATGTAGATATAGTTGGAGATGGAGGTGTACCGTGACAAGCAGCCTCAAGCTCCTGTCACCATGACTCTCCCACATTAATTGAGCCGAAATAAACCGTTCTTCTTTAATGTGATTCCATTACTGTCACTATATTATGTCACAGCATCAAAAGTAAGGAAGACAGTCTCAAAATGAGAATATGATATTCATCTGGGACCCAACTCGTGTGAAAACTTGTGGACAGCGAGACTGGGGATAAGTTTCAAATCCATGCCATTTGTAGGTGAAGACAGCAATACCATTTGTCTTGATTTTTCTTGTACTTTTAAAAAATATTTTATTAATTGAAAATTTTATACAGTTTATTTTGATCATATTTACTGCCCTAGCTAAACTCCTATCATATCTACCCCAAATTCCCTATACACCAGACTTCATATTCTCATTCTTTAAGAAAAAAAAAGAAAACCTTCAGATATAATTTAACCTCCCAAAGACACTTGGGAGTGCTGTTTGCTTTAGAGAGTGAAAAACCTAATAAAGGTCATAACAGTAAAGACGACTAACTCTCCCGTCCCAGCAGCTACCAGACACAGATAACTTCTGCCCAGTTCACCCCTTCCACAGTGGGATTTGGACTGGCTTGAACTTGTGCACGTTGTGTCAAAATCACAGTGAGTCCATAACTGCATGTCCAGAAAACATGATTTCCTTGTGGTCACTCACTGCCTCTCACTCTTCAAATCTTTTGGTTTTCTCTTCTGTTTTGGTACCTGAGCCTTGATTGGGATACAGTGTGGAGATGGCACAGGCATCCCATTTAGGGACGAACACTACATAGTCTTATTTTCTGCACATCGACCAATTATGATCTCCGTGTTAACTATCATCTTCTGCAAGAAGATGCTTCTCCAATGAGGCTTGAGCAATGTGCTCTATGGATAGAAGGATATCACTAGAAGTTGGTTTAGTACTATGTCCATTCACCACCATAATAGGTAGATTCTCAGCTGGGACCTGGGGCCTGTACACCCATGGTCTCTTGATTTCAATAGATTTCCTCTAATCAGCAAGAGCACAACATGTTAACAAATATCAATAATAGCAAAATGATACAATAATGATGATAAGTTGTTTGTTCTTTCAAAATGCTTGTTTTTTCCTCTTTGGTGCCAGTTCACATTTAATAAATATTTCTCGAGTTCTTAGAAGCCTAGTAGATTCTTTTAACAAATCTTGGTTCTAACCTAACCCATTGCACTGCCTCTGAACAGAATTATCCACCTTATAAGTTGTTCCGTTCCCAGAAACAATCTAATTTTTCTAACTCCATTAGGGAAAATGTTATCAATATAGAGTATATATCTTCATGATCTAAATTAGAATGAAGTAGAAGCAATTGTTCTCTCTATAAAATATGATATCTTGTGAGAATATTTTAAAATGCTTATAAATGCAGGAAGCTTGTTTTATATGTTGTTTAAGGGTTGAAAAGGGCAGCTATACATCTAAGAGGAGCAATGACATCAGCGCTTCTTGATGGATTGCTGGCCTGGGGCATGTACCGTCACCTTCAGGTGCACACACAAGCATGCGCGCGCGCACACATACACACACACACACACACACACACACACACACACAAATGCGTGCGTGCACACAGAGAACTTAACTTTTTCCAAGCGTTCAGATGCTAAAGAGAAAATGTGCCTCCCATAATGTTCTTTAGCATGTCATTTGGAGCAGTCAAGAAGATGACAACCCAAGGACAAATGTGGCTATTTTCCAAAGTTTCTCAGTATAAACTGGTTAATAAAGAATGAGTCCACATACTCACTGGTGTGCGTTGGCAGCAAGGACTCTACAGAACATAGGGGTTGGGAGCATCTAGCTTGTTTTCCTGAAGATCCAGGCATACTCTTCAAGCACAGCATGTTTTAGAGCACTGTTCAAAGACATGTTAGCTTCTTGAACTGCTCACTTGTAAACATGCTGTTCATCAAATTTTGTACATCTGCAGCTCATTCCATTCTGCTAATGCTCAGGGTGTTTCACCCAGTTTCACAGTCTCGGTCCCTGAGAAGTAACCTGAGCTTTTCAGACTACCCCTCTAACTCCCTAAGAAACACCCACATGCATTCTTGGCTCGTGTCCCTCAGGGTACTCTGAGTTTCTAGATCCTGTTCTTCACAACTGTTCAACAGGAACTCTATAAAGGACTACATCCAATCTTATGTCACGGCATTGTGGACAATTGTTCACTCATTTTGAGTGAACTGCTTTATATTTTGTGTAACAGGAAGGTCATTGATTCTGTATGCAGATTGTTTAGCCTTTATGATATCGTTTTACTGAGTGTTATTGATTTCCTGGGGATTTTTCATGATATAGCTTTATCATCTTCAAATATGCATAGCCTTTCCCTCTTAGTTCATTTCGGTTATATGATTTCATGACTAATACTTGTAGTTCACACAGTAGAAGCATAGTAATGTCTCCAGAACATTCTTTAGTTAGTAGCTGTGACTCTAATATTTTCCACCTTAAATAAGACTCTAATTTGTAATAGCATATGTATGTGCTATTTATTTGATGAGAATGTCTTCAGGTAATTGAGATATATAGTAAAATTGTCTTGTGTCTTATCTAAGTCCCCATTAGTAGAACTAGATTGTAATTCAAATGTCCAATTCTGTAATATAGATTTATGAATTTGAATTAGTCTATAGCACTATAAAATAAAACAAGTAAATAAAAAAGGAGGAAATGTTTTAAAATCCTGTATTCTTTAGTGTTTTGTTGTTATTGAACATTAAATTTTTTGAAAGCATTTTTGTCAACCTTGAAGAAAACACTGATGACAAAGAGAGTAAGAAAATAATTTCATTAAATCTTTTACTTCCTTTAGTTTGTAGACATTTATTGCAAGAATTAAAATGTCTGTTGTAATTTCTGGCTGTTGTATAATATCTTCCTTGCATGTGTTACGATTATTTTTACTTATTATTTCACTTAGTGTTTCTGCACCACTGTATGTGAGTCACATGTTAACTATCATACATAATAGATATTTAAATTACAACTCACAATAGAAGCAAAATTGTAGTTATAAATTTGCATCTAGATAACTTTATGGTTGGGGTCACCACAACATGAGGAACTGTATGAAAGGGTCACAGCATCAGGAAGGTTGAGAAGCACCATGGGAGCAAGGTAATGCAGAACGGAAGTTGTCACAAGAAGACAAATGTGAGAGTAACTTGTGATTGATTTAAAATTCTAATCATATCAGGTTACTTATCGAGAATAATTGCTAAAGAAATCCTCCTTCACTTGTTCTCCATATTGAACACTTCTTCAGTGAGTACGTTTTTAAACATAGAATCTCAAGTAACACAGATTGGCCTGAAACCTCCCGTGGAACTGAGAATAATCTTGAGCTTGCAAATGCTCCTGAGTGCTGCGATTCAAGCATTTTGCTAGCATCACAAAGCAGTTTGTATATGATGCCAGGCCAGCACTTTGTGTATTGTATAATAGCCCATATTTGGGTAAAAATTACGTACGACTTATAATCATTCCATCTCCAATAACCTGCTCTATTCACAAGATAGCATCATTAGTGGACGGAAGTACTTATTTAGTCTTTGTGCCTGCTTGACATTTATAAATAGTTTCAATGTCAGGATGGAAGTCTGAAATCTATCCACTTTGTAGTATGCCATCCATTCACTGGGCTTGTTAACAAGCTCAACCATGTGTTGGTATTAAGGAAATTAAATGTATATTTCAGTCAGCAACTTTGGCTAAATATCTATCGAGATGTGATTGTAAAGTTTCTTTTGTTAGACCGAATGGCTGTCCATTGTTTAGCAGAATTTTGAAGGTAGATAACAGAAGTCAAATTCACCTGTGTGTTTGAAGAGCCCTATCTCTAGAACAGGTATAGTAGTCATGAGACCGCTATAGAAAAAGCGGGCTGATGTGTTCTGGGAAAATGGGTGGTTAGTACCTGGCCCGGGAGAGAGAATAATGGTTGAAGATTGACTGTGGGAGTCTGTAATGCGTATCTGACATGGAGTAGTAGTTATACGAAATTCATCGGACACAAGTTAAACACGTTGGCCATGTGGGTTCCTGAAGAGTAGCTTTCTCTGGTTTAATTTCTCCAATTATCCTGAAACTTAAATGACATATGTTTAGCCTTTTCTTTGGCAAGAATCGTCATCTAAATTGGAAACATAGTCTGATGCTTCTGAAACTCAGAAGTTTCTATCAACCTAAGTTGGAGTTCATTATAATCATAAGTGGGAAGGGGAAATGCTTCTGTATGTTCAGTATTTACTTGTACTACTTAGTTCAGAGTGGAGCATCTGCAAACATCCAGATTTTTCTATAGAATACCACTGTACTATTTTGCAATTTGATTTTTATTTACTAGACAATTTTCTGAATTAAAAGATATTTATCTTATAATGCTATGTTGTATTTTAAGATTAGTTCCTTTATAAATTTTGATATTTCCATTTTTTCTTTATAACATCGTAATGACCATTTTTGTGTTTTATCTCATTTTTATTCACTACTGGAATATACTCAAGTAGAATGACTGGACAAATGAAAGATGCTCGCATCTCCCACAGTTTTAGAGACTCCAGGGCCTGAAAGCGTAAAGTGTAGCTCTGGTGAGGACCCTTTAGGCTACATCACATCACCATGGTAACACAGGTACAGAGGAGATTCACTGACCACTCCTCACGCAGAAGACAGAAGCAGGTGCCGTTTCCCATCTCTACGCTGTGTGCTTGAGAAACGGAGGCAGGCTGATCACATGGGCCAAGGAGTACAAGGCAGATCAGAGTAACGAAAGGAAACACCATCTCAAAAGCAAAACAAAACTGACAAGAGGCAGGAGAGAATCAGCCGTCCCACAATCCTTCTGTGTGTGTCCCTACACCTAAGGACACTGAACTAGGACCCACCTCTCACCGCTACCCTAGGGATCAAGCCACCCAAACCCTTTGGAGAAAGGCACACCTAATCTCTAACCAAATTACAGCAATTATATACATAATATTTATTGTACTATATGGTATATATTCATTTTACTATTAACAAGGGGGTGTTATCAATATGATTTTCAGAAGTATGGAGCCCTTACACTCAAATCATTAATTATGACCGAGCTTCTGTCCTCACATTGCTGTGAATCTGACATATTTCTAAATATTTACCATTGAAAAGTATTTTTATAAATTATATTTTTTTAGTTCCTTAAATGTTCCTGTCTTTGAGTATAGCTTTGTTATAAGGGCTTCACTGACCATGGTCCATAGACCACACTAGTGCATGCATATTCTTGATTGTCTCGTATAATCCTGTGAGTTTAAGCAATTTTACATTGATTTATTTAGCATTTTCATTTCTTCCTTTAATTAATTATTCAGCCCTGTGTTTTAATTTTCTCATTTTTTTAGAATATTTGAAACTTTAGTAATTTGAAAATTATTTTAATTTTTTGTGTTTTTTTTCCTATTATTAGAAGTAAGGTGATAGGATGTCTTGGGACTATTTTTTCTTAAACTTTTATTTCTTATTGACATATTTTTAAAGGAAGTTTATATTTTACAATATAAGATGAACTGTCAAACTATTTTAGAGAATTATTTTGTGTGCTAATTAAATTTTCTATCTTTAAGATGGAAAACTGAGTCCATGTTGAAAGCATTTAAATTGGTTTCCCTGAGGTCAAAATGAAGAAAGTACGATGCGTTGCCCAACAATCACAAGCTGAGTTCCTTGCTAATTATCGAGAGGCAGTACCAGAGAGGCTAGTGGTTGGTTTTTCTTTCAACCTGCTAATTTCATAGGCATTTGAAATACCAAGTGGAATAGAGGATTACAAAATAAGCAACTGTGAACTTCAGACATAAGAAGAGGGATGTCTGTGGGGTTGCACATCAGCTGATTTTCGTTAATCGTTTTACGCATAAAGTGAAAAGCTTAGTCACTTTTCGTTTTCAGGAACTCCCCCTTAGACAGTATTTTGCAATCAGAGACGCTTGTTTGGAAAACTGAAAACACTCATGTAACCACAAATGTTCAAGTGCCTATCATTTAGTAAGCAGAGGGCAGGTTGTTTATACAGGAAGTTCTGTTCTACGCGTCTGTAATGCAAAGGGAGACGCACACAAATACAGTTTGCCAAGCAGGATATGATTAATTCAAGCCTAGGGTCCCTGACTGCGGTGGTGGGGTCTGCCATCTGCTTTGTCGCTGCTCAGGGGTCAGCATGAGCCTGGGCACCTTCTGAAAAGCATGTCACGTGCTTGCTTACAAATCGATATTTATTTTAGAGACTGTTGAAGGAAGAGGATCTAATTTTAAAAGTAAGAAATAAGTGTGTCTTCATCATCCAAGCCTAAGCATTTCCGGTCATAGAACTGTCTGCTTGTCTGGTTTGTCCTTGGTTTGTGAGACACCATGGGGACAGAGGAGTTTCACCTCCTTTTTATTTGGCTTAATCATTCTAATCATCACTAGAGTGTCATCAAATCCGCACCTGTCTCTGGCTCAGTCTCATAGTAGAACTTATCCAATGCATCTCACATTTTCCATCCCCGGACTCTATTATCTGCCCCCTACCCAGCACCACCCAGTTTTACTATTTACAGGGCCTGTAGTTCACATGCTGTCGCCTGTCTTCATCAGATTCCCTGGACTGAAATTGTCGATGGAAGAATAATACCTTTACAGATACTGAATCAGTCAGGTTAGCATCTCGACACATTAAACGTTCTCAGTCCTGGTAACGTAAGCAACAGGTACGCAGGACCCAGCCAGGCCTGGATAGGATCTCCATTCGCTTTATAATTTGATAGGTAAATGTGATGTGTTTTATTGGGGGTTTCTGAGGAACATCCCTACCGAATATATCTGTGTATGAATAGAAAGAAATTGTTTTTTTTTAATTGGATATATTTCTTTATTTACATTTCAAGTGTTATTCCCTTTCCTGGTTTCCTGTTCATAAACCCCCTATCCCCCCTCCGCCCCTTCCCCCTAAGGGTGCCCCCGCCAGGAGTACTTGGCTTCTCTGGTTGTGGGAACCAATCAGTTCTGAAAGTCTGCCAGAGAAGTCAGGTAAGCTGGGGACCTAAGAGAGCAGATGTTGAAGTTTAAGTTCAAAGGCAGGACAAAGTGATGTCTTAAACTCATAGATTTACAGTGACAGGTCAGAAGAGTTCATATATATATATATATATATACACACACACACACACACACACACACACACACACACACACACACACACACACACACACATATATATATATATTCATATATTCTTGATACATTCTTGAGTCAACCCGGCTCATGCTTAAGCTGAAAACCTGTTTTACTCAGTTTGACAATTTAAAGTCTCATGTAGCACCCCCTGCAGACACACCCAGAAAAACAATGAAGCAAGCAGCGATGAAGCAAACATCTGTCAAGTTAGGTTTCCTTTTGTTTGTATTTTTCAAATGTACACAGCTCCACAACGCATGCTGGGATTCCAAGAGATTAAACAAGTTAGCTCTCACACATGTATACGCAGCCCCTTTGTCGGAGCTAGTTTTTATATGTCTGTCTCAGTTAGGAGACTGCTGTGAAGAGACACCATGACCAAGGCAACTCTTATGAGGACGACGTTTAATTGGGGCTGGCTTACAGGTTCAGAGGTTCAGTCCTCTGGCATCGAGGCAGGAGCATGGGGCTGGAGAAGCTGAGAGTTCACCTCTTTCAGAAGGCATTTAGCAGAAGACAGGCTTCCAGGCAGCTAGGACAAGGGTATTAAAACGCCCATCATGACACACCCATTCCAACAAGGCTACACCTCCTAATAGTGCCACTCCCTAGGCCACCACAATGTGTACTGCTACACGTCTATTGGCCACGAATCATTTTTGTAACAGTTTTTCATATTCTTCTTTCATTTTATGCTTTTGTTTCACAAGGATTTTATCACTTACGCAGTCCTTGATGAAAACAATTACCCCAGCATGACTTTCATTTTTAAATTGTAGTTAAACCTATCCATCTTTGCTATGTTGTGTGGCCCAGACATTTAAACTTTTCTAAACATCTCTTTATCCCTGCGTGTGCTGAAGCATTCTTTACTTTCTGTACCGCAGCTGGCGTGTTTGGCTGTGTTGTTTCTCCCACCTTTAATTTATTTTATAGGTGTTTTTATTTCTTCTTCCTCAATAGTTCCCACTTGTTCCTAGTTCAATTGTAAGCTTCATTTGTTTTACTTGTTATGATATTAAATAACTGATTATTTATTCTGACTGTTATCTTTTACATAAAATCTCAGGAAATACATTATTGTCTCACTTTTTATGTTACAGAGATTAACCTGGTATTCATTTTCCATTAAGTTATAGTTCATCTTCACGTTTTTGCATCCTGATACACATTTTTCTTCTATAATGTAAAAATTGGTTAAAAAATATATGTCCTAATCATATCTGATCCATGATGATCGCTTAAGTCTACAAATATGGTGGGTTCTGTCTGGTAAACAGTTTCTATTTTACCTATTTAATACCGTTTTACCTATTAATTAGGGACTAATCGTGTGTGTGTGTGTGTGTGTGTGTGTGTGTGTCTGTATTCATTTTGGTTTAATTATATCTTCTATTCACTCTTTCCCCTTTCACTGATACTCTTCTCAACAAGTTTTTTGTGATTTTATGCATTTTTTTATTATTTGTTGAGTTTAATAGGGTTGCTTGCATGATAATGGATGGAAAGTTATTTTTTGAACAAAGTCAACTGACCAGTGACTGCATCACTATAGCTCCCTCTCCCACAGAAACCATAAACCCCGTATAAGCTCCCCAGAGCATGGTGAGGTTTCCTAAGCCCCTCTGCTATTCAAGAGGGAGTGCTGATAGGCCCACAGTCCCACGTGGTAACCGCCGTTGCTGAGGGCTCATGGGTACAAAGCCAAAATCACTTCATACTATTCTCTCCCACCTTCTGACTCTTACGTTTTTCATTCCCAATTCCACAGTGTTCCCTCAGTCTTAAAGAAGTTGATATGTCTGACAAATGTCCCGTTTAGTACTATGCACTCTAAAACAGCCGTGCCAACTGAAACTATGGAAATAGACTCTCCTGCTGTTTAATCATTGTCCCCGCATGCTAACGCTTTTCATAGATATCGTTAGAGCTCATTTGCTTGTTAAGAAAGAGTTGCAGAGATCCCAGGCTGACCTGGAACTTGCCACATAGCCAAGGATTGGCTTATGATTCTTCTGCTTCCAACTCTTAAGCACTAGCTGCTAGGATTACAGATGTGTCCCCTATATACTGTTTGACAGTTCATTTTAAAACATAAACCTGTATAAAACTCTCCAGAGACTTAAAGTTCACTGCAAACAATTGCAACTGTTATGCACAGCAGCTGGTGCGTTTTATTGCTCCCAACCAGGGTTTGCTAGGCTTTAATAGCTACTTAAAGCCTGGATTTTTATGCTTTTCAACCTTGAGTAATAGTGTTACAGAATAAACATGAGTCATCTACATGCAAGTATGATTTTATTTAACTGTTTAAGATCTTTAAAAGTATTATGGGATAAATATGCTTATCATATTCTATACTGGAGACATAGTATTATCCCTGTGATATCTGTGGGGGAGAAATCTAAGACAGACAGAGGCTTCAGAGGGACAAAGCCTTCTGTGACTTGAAGAACCAACGATCATAAATTTGAAAATAGATAGAAAAATAAGTATTTTTGTTAAGAGGAAAAAAATCAAAATAAATTGTACTTTTAACAATCCAACAGACTCCATAAATATAGGAAATACAGGTAAGTGGCATGATTGTTTTAGTATTATCTGTTAAGCACGCCTCTAAGTTTTTCTCCATAATTATTAGCTCTATGCTTTCTTCTATTAAAATGTTTCTGAAGATTTCATATATGTAAATAATACATGAGATCATATTTACTCCCCTTACCTTCTATGTGCACTCCCACCTCCTACCACCAGCTCTAGCTTTGTATCAGACTTTAGTTTGTGTGACCCATATACTCCTGAGTGGGAGCCCATCCACTAGGCAATGCCACCAACTACCACATCTTTAAAGAAAGAGAAAATTGATACTCCTTCCACCAGAATCCATCAACTGTCAAGAGCTCTTCAAATAGAGGTGGGGGCTCCTGAGCTACTCCCTTTATGTGTCAGAATGTTGACTGATTTGATTGATGTGCAAGTCTTGTGCAGGGAGCCATGGCTGCTCTGAGTTCATGAGTGCAGCACCTTGGTCATCTCCAGAAGTTACTGTTTTGCTCCAACCACTTGGTCTTCATAATCTTTCTGTATTTTCTTCCAAAATGGTCCCTGAGCCTGAGAAGTGTGATATGGATGTCCCATTTGTAACCATTTTACAGATACTGATCTACTGCACATTGACCAGTTGCGAGTTTCTGTGCTCATTGTCAACCATTATAAAAAGAAATTTCTCTGATGAGATCTGAGAGCTGCAGGAACCTATGCATATAAATACTTGAATTTAGGAGGCAGTTTGAGGCTCTGTCCATTTAGCAACTAATCTTATGACAACTTGACACAAGCTATAGCTATCTGAAAAGAAGGAATACCAATTGAGAAAACGCCTCCATAAGATATGGCTATAGGCCATTTTCTTGATTAGTGATTGATGAGAGGGTCCTAGACCATTGTAGGTGGTACCACCCTGGACTGATGGTCCTGGATTCTATAAAAAAGCAGGCTGAGCGTGTGGCGAACAAGCCAGTAAGCAGCATTCCTATTAACTTCTGCATCAACTCCTGCTTCAGGGTTCCTGCTCTGCTTGTGTTTCTGTCCTGACTTTGTTTCATGATGAACTGTGTGAGCCTAATAAACCTTTTCCTCCCCAAATTGCATTGATTATGGTGTTTCAGCATGGCAATAGTAACCCTAAGACAGCAGTGTAACGGCCATAGGTTGACTCCTGGGCCTATTAACCACATAGATTCTTGGCTAGATTTACAATATCAAATATATTTCCTCCTGTAAATAGGCCTTAAATACAATACTAAACCAATTGGTTACACCCATAATATTAATATCACTATTGAACTCATGGGAATGTCTTGCCACACTTATTATTGTAGCTTCCAGGGTTCCCACCTACTTAAGACTTGATGACCCTACCCCCAGCAGCCTGCATAAAATCTGTTACTGTGAAAGCTGACCAACTGGAAAAAAGTTCTGTAATCGGTATCTCTTGGATTTCTCCAAGCCTTGTAATCCAAATATGCTGTGTATTCACCAACAGGGTCTTACTGTCAAGTTCTGGTGGGCAACTAAGGACAATGGCAATTGCTTACATCTTTTTATGGGTTTCCAGTACAACAGCTCAAGCAAAGAGGTCTTCCATCTAGCACTGGGGAAAGATTATCCCATGTCAAGTAATTCTAATTAAACTCTTTGTTATGAACACATACATGCTCCCTCTCCCTCTCTTCCTCTCTCCCTCTCCCTCTCTCTCTCTCTCCCTCTCCCTCTCCCTCTCTCTCTCTCTCTCTCCCTCTCTCCCTCTCCCTCTCTCCCTCTCCCTCTCTCTCTCTTCTTTCCTCCCTCCCCTCTCTCCCTCTCCCTCTTTTCAGAATACCAAGGTTTCACAAAGCTTTCTCAAGCATCCTTCATATCAGCTCTCCCTCCCCTGACTTCTCTTCCGCTCTTCCCATTCTTTTCTCCACTTAAAGTACTTTTTTCTGTTATTCATATTCCCTTCATATCATCTGTGTCCTGTGATCTGCTCTTTTCTTCAAGTCATATAAATCTTTATCCTCTTTCTGTGCTGTTACTCTCTTAACATGTTTTCAATTGTTAATACATCATATAGAGAAAGTTAAGCAATAAATAACTATTTCTTAAAACATAGCCAAGTGAAATTCATTATCACAGATGTCCTCATTGTTTGTAGTATTGCTATAATTATTGTTTAGCAAATACACAATTCTCACCAATTCTACTCCCATGAGATTTTTATAGTAAAATAAGTACCCTAAAGGTTTATCAGCATATTCACAATATGACTGTAGAGAGTCTGACAAATAGAAGCACTTTTCCTGGACCATCTTCTGGCTCTGTGCATCTTAAATTTGTTTCTTCTCTGTGGTCTTCCATGATGAACTTTACTGGGTATTTTCATATTACCATTTAATTTCCGGCACTGTTCATCTTTATCATTGTTACTCTGCAAGGTATGAGTAGTGACTCTGGGTGACTATAAATGAATGTGTTAGCATCCCGTATGAGTCTATCTCATATGATCTAGCAAAACTCATCCCAGTCTGACCTCTTCAGTCACCTCCCAAGTTACTTGTCATTCCACCGCCACCAACTACAGGGAATGTGACAAAAGTAATTTGGGATTTAAAAGACACTGACCTTAATGGATTACAACTGAAATATTTAAGTACAAATTTACAAAATTATGTGGCCACTTGAGCTTATTGCTAGGACCTCTTCCTGAGCTCTGAAAGGGTTCTGCTGAGGAGTCTCCTTTCCTCAGCTTTATGGTCCATCCATCTCCACTCATGTGTTTTGCCAGAGAGACATGCTTTGTTGATACTTGGTTATGACTAAATGTCCCAGTTGTGTAGTCTTCAGTACTTAGCATAATTCTAAGAGTGTTCCATTCTTGATCTCCCTTCTTGATCTCCCTCATCTACACTGTGGATGTTCTTTATCTGAAATTTGTCATGGGAGAATATTTTCAGATTCGGAGTTATCAGGTTTTAAAATATTTCATTGAGTTTTATCAATTTAGCAATCCTAGTATAAAAGACTACAAAAGCTGGCCAAAAGATTGAGTGTCAAGATTTTGATTTCAGGCTTTCAGACTATGCTTTTATATCACCTGGCCCTGTCCCATACTGCTCCTGTCATGTTGCTCATGACAAAGATGCTCATACATCTCCCCATCTGGGATGTTCCCGGTGGACCCTTAAATACGTAGAGCAGAGCAGGTCTGAAGAGCACAGTGTTTTCCCAGATAAGGTTGCACTCCAGCACCACAGTCAAGAGGCTACGACGGGGAACATGCAAAAGGACAGAAGCCTGTCCGAGCCAAAATACATAGCATAGGTAGTGGGAAATACAAACTAACGAGTAAGTACTGGATAAACTTTAAGAAACGCAATCTGAACTACAACTTCAAATCAACAGTTGCAGTTCATTCTAACCCAGAACCATTTCAGAGGAAAACCTCTGTAGCACACGGCTCTGGACCCTTGGTTATGTTGACTGCACTGGATATATTCCATATGGCTCCCTGTGGGATTTTCTTTTCACTCAGCTCTTAGTGTCTACTGCAAAGACTGCCTATTCTAACTAGTCCTCTTCAAAAAACTAGAGCAAAATAACTCTATCCTTCCTTCTTTGGTAACACTCCCATTTTATTATCTATAAGATATTCTACAGTTAAATATTTGCCTGACTAGATTTTTTTTGAGATAGAGTCTCATCTGGCCTCAAACTCTCCATGTAATAGAAAATGACTATGACCTTCCAATCCTCCTGCCTCTACCTTTGGAGTACAGATTACCAGCATGCACTGATACACCTGCTTCATGTGTCCTGGAGCTGGAACTCGGCACTTCATGAATGCTAGGCAAGCACTATGCCAGCAAAGCTGCATCTCTAGCCACGGTGTTATTCCCTGACATTTGGAGCTTTATTCTTGTTTGTAATCCTAGGACCATAACTCACCACCAACACCAATGACACGCTATTGTTTATTGTCTGACTGGTGATGGCAAGGAGTGGTTGATTTGTATGATAAGTTAATTTCCATGTGTTAATACCACCACAATTGGCTGTTCTGGGCTCCTGAACACAAAGCTAGAAAAGAAGCATAATGGTGAATGTACTACAGTTTTGTATAAAATAGTGTAGGCATAGGAGAAGAAGAAAATGAAGCAAAATCAAGAGGAGGTGTTAACTGATGTAAATCACTCGTCTTACCTTCCAAGGTGACTGAACAAATAGAAGTCTGTTTATTTTCAGGTTTAACAGCAGCTCTGAAAACTGATTAACTGGCTTTTCTGGAAACTCTTGTCATCAGAGGACTGTTTATGGATCCTTAGAAATAGGAGCAGAGAAAGCATAGCAATTATACTCAGAGGCAGGAAATGTCGTACTTGTAGTGCTGTGAGGTCACAGTTCTGACCCTTTGGTCAATGCTCATATAATCCTAAGATAACTTACTGTGCTTGTCTATAGCAAGCTGTCCCTTCAGTTCACACAGGACTGTAACTAACTAAATAATAGATGATAGATAGATAGATAGATAGATAGATAGATAGACAGACAGACAGACAGACAGACAGATAGATAAATCTTTTAAAAATAGAACAAAGCACAAAATAGGACACAGAAGTCTGTCCATTCCTTGCGGTCCCTCCAGACATGACTCCCTCATTCATGTCAAGGGACAGCTATGGCTTCCCTCTCTTAGGATCTGCAGCTGATTACTCCTCTGTGAAGTGCGAGGAGCTGAGGTGTGAAGTCATGCCTCTCAGTGTTTCCTCTGATGTGGTTGCAAACAGTCCAGCAGTGTAACTCAACTGCAAGCTTGGGATGCATGTAGTGACCCTGTGAAAGAACTGGAACCAGCAAGGTCGATGTGGAGTTTGGAAGTGCTGTAAAATTCACTCACTAACACCCTACCAGGAAATATGATATTCCTGGGAGAGTTCGAGGCAAAGTTTGTTTCATTCTAAATGTTCACACAAGCTAGTATTTGCTCTACCGCATAATAAATACTGATTGATATCAAATATTGAAAAATGTTCATAAATTTTCTTCTGTTAAAGCTCTAAGTTTTGAGCTTTTTTATAAAATTAAATCTGAGGTTTTGTTTCTCTTTTTTTCCATCCAGTGAGAGTGATTAGCTATTCCTGCACCAGAGTTAAATAACACATGTTTATAAAGATGTGCTCAATTCAATTTTTAAAAGATTGATTGATTGATTTAATGCATATGAATACACTGTAGTGGTCTTCAGACACACAAGAAGAGGGTATCTAACCCCATTACAGATGGTTGTGAGCCACCATGTGGTTGCTGGGAATTGAACTCAGGACCTCTGGAAGAGCAGTCGGTGCTCTTAACTGCTGAGCCATCTCTCCAGCTTTGCTCAGTTCTTAACATATTGAATGGAGCAGATAAACAATCCCTGTAACTACTACAGCCCTTATTTTTCCGATTTTGTGTGTGTGTGTGTGTGTGTGTGTGTGTGTGTGTGTGTGTGTGCATGTGGTGTGGTTTCTATTTGTCCATTCAGGTACATAGATTCAGGGAAAAAAAGAAAATAAGAATATCAGGATTTTGGCCTGGCACAGTGGCACATGCCAGCACTCAGAAGGCAAAGGCAAGTGGATCTCTGTTAGTTTGAGACTTCTCTGGTCTACACAGTAAATCCAGAACAGCTAAGACAAGGTAGAAACAACCCACCCTCTTCCTCTTCCTCTTCCTCTTCCTCTTTCTCTCTCTGTCTCTCTGTCTCTGTCTCTCTCTCTTTCTCTGTGTGTCTCTCTGTCTCTCTCTCTCTCTTTCACACACACACACACAAACACACACACAGAGAGAGAGAGAGAGAGAGAGAGAGAGAGAGAGAGAGAGAGAGAGAGAGAATCAGAAAATTAAGGGCATATATACACAAGTGCTCTAATACATTAAAGATGGTTATAGTAATCGAAAATCCACATTTCAGGTCATTCAAATCTTTCTGGTTGTGCTCCTTTACCTTTAATGGCCAAACCATCTCTCCTGGCCTAATGGGTGTCTAAACTCAACAAATTGCTTGGATTTCTGAGGTCCACTGAGGACCTCATTATAGGATATTATAGGAAAAAGTGTGCTGATTAGATCATAGTCACCCTAATAATACTGTCAATATGTTGGTTAGATCAGAGTCACCTAATAATGCTGTTAATATCCTGCCATCTCAGTAATAAACTCGGCCCGTGGTGGGTCCCAAATACAGTTGTTTTAAAATGTGAATTACGAAAAGACTTTTAGTAATGTCATCTCTATATGTGCACCATGGTTCATGAATGCCCTCTACCCCACAAAATAAAAAATGTTCAGGCTTCTTGGTTTAGGAAGCAGATGTTAGTAGAATAACAGGGCAGGCAGACACACATGAAGCTAAATGCAGCTTGGGTTTCCTGCACGGTGAGTAATGATCTCTTTCACCATTTCTGAGAAATAGTGGCTACCCATAAAGCAGATCTGGGTGGATCAAAAGAGCCTAAATCTGAACTTACAACTTCTAAAGGAAGAGGAAGCTCTGACCACACACAAAAGCTCGGCCAGAGCATGCATTTTCTACTGAGGGAGCAGATGAGCTCTGAGAGGCACAATTTCATTGACTCGAATGTCTGGTGCAGATGGATTTCTAAATCTCAGAAGAGGTCTCTGTTTCCTCTGAGTCCTGGAATATTTGGAAATAGGGCGATTGGGTTTACATTCATTGACATATATTTTAGTGGACCAAAACTAAAAGAAAGGTTTTAGGCCAAAGATTTTTTAATTATAAGAACTGCTCCGAAGTTAATACTTTAAATTTTGCTCATCCCATGATACAAAGACACTTTATGTGATCTCTCTGAAAATGCTACCTTACTGACTGGCTCATGCTTTCCTTACATGTGAACCTTGTACAACTCTGTAACGTGATCAAGGGTTACTCCAGGCTCTACTTTTCATTCTATTGGACTCTACAACCAAAATCCTGAAAATGTTCTTTTCGTTTAAAGTTTAGATCTTTTCTGAATGATGTAGTTATTTTTATATGTGCATCAGTGTTTTGCTTGTATGTATATCTGTGTATATCTGTGTGAGGGTGTTGGATTCCCTGGAACTGGACTTACAGATATTGGAGCTGCCTTGTGGGTACTGGGTACTGAATCCAGATCCTCCAGAAGAGCTTAACCACTGAGCCATCTCTCAGCCCCTATTTCCTAGTTCATTTTGCTTTATATTTACTTATTTATTTTATCGGATAATGTATGTGTTTGTACTTCAAATGTTATCCACTTTCTTGCCTCTCCCATCCCTCCTTCTCCCACCCTGTTCCCCCTGCTTCTATGAAGATGTTCCCACTCCCACCTACCCACTCATATCTCAACACCCTTGCATTGGGTAAACGAGCCTTCACAGGACCAAGGGCTTCTCCTCCTATTGATGCCAGACAATGCCATATTCGGCTGGAGTCAAGGGACCCTCTATGTGTATACTTTGGTTGGTGGTTTAGTCCCTGGGAGTTCTGGGAGGGTCTGGTTGGTTGACATTGTTGTTCTTCCTATGGGGTTGCAAACCCCTTCAAATCCTTCACTCCTTTCTCTAACTCCTTAATTGGGGTCCCTGTTCTCAGTCCAATCAATAGCTGCAAATCTCCTCATCTCTATCAGTAGAGTGCTGGCGGATCCTATTGGGAGACATCCATTTGAGGCTCCTGTCAGCAAGCACTTCTTGGCATCAGCAATAGTGACTGGGTTTGGTGGCTGCATGTGGGATGAATCCCCAGGTGGGGCAGTCTCTGGATGGCCTTTCCTTCAGTCCCTGCTCCATGTTTTATCCCTGTATTTCCTCCTGTGAGTATTTTGTTCTCCTTCTAAGAAGGACTGAAGCATCCACATTTTGGTCTTCCCTCTCTTTGATCTTCATATGGTCTGGGAATTGTATCTTGGGTATTCCGAACTTTTGGGCTAAAATCCACTCATCAGTGAGTGCATACCATGTGTGTTCTTTTGGGACTGTGTTACCTTACTCAGAATGATATTTTCTAGTTCCATTCATGTGCCTAAGAATTTCATGAAGCCATTGTTTTTAATAGCTGAGTAGTATCCATTGTGTAAATGTACCACATTTTCTGTATCCATTCCTAAGTTGAAGGACATCTGAGTTCTTTCCAATTTCTGGCTATTATATAAGGCTGCTATGAACATAGTGGAGCATGTGTCCTTATTATATGTTGGAGCATCTTTTGGATATATGCCCAGAAGTGGCATAGCTGAGTCCTCAGGTAGTACAATGTCCAATTTTCTGAGGAACCACCAGACTGATTTAAATAGTGGTTATGCCAGCTTACAATCCCACCAATAATGGAGGAGTATTTCTCTTTCTCCATACCTTCACCAGCATCTGTTGTCACGTCAGCTTTTTTTTTTTTTTTAATCTTAGCCATTCTGACTGGTGTGAGGAAGAATCTCAGGGTTGTTTTGATTTGCGTTTCCCTGATGACTAAGGATGTTGAACATTCTTTTAGGTGCTTTGTAGCCATTCAATATTCCTCAGTTGAGAATTCTTTGTTTAACTCTATACCTCATTTTGTTTGCTTCTCAAGAGTCTAACTTCTTGAGTTCTTGCATATATTGGATATTGGCCCTTTATCGGAAATACGATTGTTAAGATCTTTTCCTAATCTGTTGATTGCCATTTTGTACTATTGACAGTGTCCTTTGCCTTACAAAAACTTTGCAGTTTTATGTGTTTTTTATCTTAGAGCATAAGCCATTGGTGTTTTCTTTAGGAAAATTTCCTCTGTGCCTATTTGTTCAAATCCCTTCCCCATTTACTCTTCTATTAGTTTCATTATATCTGGTTTTTTTTGTGGAGTTCTTTGATCCACTTTAGCTAGAACTTTGTACAAGGAGATAAGAATGGGTCTATTTGCATTCTTCTACATGCTGATCTCCAGTTGAACCAACACCATTTGTTGAAAAAAAAAAAACCTGTCTTTTTTCCATTGAATAGTTTTAGCTCCTTGTCGAAGATCAAGTGACCATAGGTGTGTGGTTTCATTTCTGGGACTTCACTTCTATTCCATTGATCTACCTGCCTGTTTCTGTATCCAACACCATGAAGTTTTATCATGATTGTTCTATAATGTAGTTTGAGGACAGAGACGGTGATTCCTCCAGAAGTTCTTTTATTGTTAAGAATACTTTTCTCTATCTGGGGGAATTTTTGTTATTCCACATGATTTGCAAATTGCTCTTTTTAACTCTATGAGGAATTGAGTTGGAATTCTGATGGGGATTGTATTGCATCTGTAGATTGCTTTTCACTATATTAATCCTACCAATTCATGAGCATGGGAGATCTTTCTACCTTCTGAGTTCTTCAATTTCTGTCTTCAGAGACTTGACTTCCTATCATACAGATCTTTCATTTGCTTGGTTAGAGTAATGCCAAGGTATTTTATATTATTTGTGATTATTGTGAAGGGTGTGATTTCCCTAATTTCTTTCTCAGTCTGTTTATCCTTTGAGTAGATGAAGGCTACTGATTTGTTTGAGTTAATTTTATATCCAGGACCTTTGTTGAAGTTGTTTATTAGGTCTAGGAGCTCTCTAGTTGAATTTATGGGGTCACTTAAATATGCTACCATATCATCTGCAAATAGTGATATTTTGACTTCTTCCTTTCCTATTTGTATAACTTTGACCTCTTTTTGTTCTTTAATTGTTCTGGCTAGGACTTCAAGTACTATATTGAATAGGTAGGGAGAGAGTAGGAAGCCTTGACTAATCCCTGATTTTAGTGGTGTTCTTTCAAGTTTCTCTCCATTTAGTTTGATGTTGGTTACTGGTTTGTTGTATATTGCCTTTACTATGTTGAGGTATGGGCCTTGAATTCCTAATCTTTCCAAGACTTTTATCATGAAGGAGTATTGAGTTTTGTCAAATGATTTCTCAACATCTAATAAGATGATCATGTGAGTTTTTATGAGTTTGTGTAAATAGTGGATTATAATGATAAATTTCTGTATATTAAGCCATCCCTGCATCCCTGGGATGAAGCCTTCTTGATCACACTGAAGGATTGTCTTGATGTATTCTTGGATTCATTTTATGAGAATTTTATTGAGTATTTTTGCATAGATATTTATGAGGGAAATTGATCTGAAGTTCTCTTTCTTTGTAGGGTCTTTCTGTGGTTTATTTATTTCTTTTTGTTGTTGTGCTGTCAAGCTGCTGATGTATGCTCTCCCCCCCCCTTTTTTTTCCTTTTTTTTTTCTTTGCATGCACTCAGAGCTATGAGTTTTTCTCTTTTTTTTTTTTTTTTTTCACAATAATAGAATTTATTAAAGGATGGCCAATTTCCAATGTGCTTTCAATCAGAAGTAGTGAGGTGATTTCGGTCACAGCAGCCATTTCACCAAGCATTACTTAGTAGCTAAACTCAGGAATTCTTCAGTGAGCCATAATGCCGCCATCTACCTGTCTATTTCTTTCTTTTTTTTTTTTTTTATTAACTTGAGTATTTCTTATGTACATTTGGCAAACATCCCTTCCCTCCCCCCCCTTCCTTATGGGTGTTCCCCTCCCAACCCTCCCCCCATTGCCGCCCTCCCCCCGACAGTCTAGTTCACTGGGGGTTCAGTCTTAGCAGGACCCAGGGCTTCCCCTTCCACTGGTGCTCTTACTAGGATATTCATTGCTACCTATGAGGTCAGAGTCCAGGGTCAGTCCATGTATAGTCTTTAGGTAGTGGCTTAGTCCCTGGGAGCTCTGGTTGCTTGGCATTGTTGTACATATGGAGTCTCAAGCCCCTTCAAGCTCTTCCAGTTCATTCTCTGATTCCTTCAACGGGGGTCCCGTTCTCAGTTCAGTGGTTTGCTGCTGGCATTCGCCTCTGTATTTGCTGTATTCTGGCTGTGTCTCTCAGGTTCGATCTACATCCGGCTCCTGTCGGTCTGCACTTCTTTGCTTCATCCATCTTGTCTAATTGGGTGGCTCTATATGTATGGGCCACATGTGGGGCAGGCTCTGAATGGGTGTTCCTTCAGTCTCTGTTTTAATCTTTGCCTCTCTCTTCCCTGCCAAGGGTATTCTTGTTCCCCTTTTAAAGAAGGAGTGAAGCCTTCACATTTTGATCATCCGTCTTGAGTTTCATTTGTTCTAGGCATCTAGGGTAATTCAAGCATTTGGGCTAATAGCCACTTATCAGTGAGTGCATACCATGTATGTCTTTCTGTGATTGGGTTAGCTCACTCAGAATGATATTTTCCAGTTCCAACCATTTGCCTCTTTAATTTCATAAAGTCGTTGTTTTTGATAGCTGAGTAATATTCCATTGTGTAGATGTACCACATTTTCTGTATCCATTCCTCTGTTGAAGGGCATCTGGGTTCTTTCCAGCTTCTGGCTATTATAAATAAGGCTGCGATGAACATAGTGGAGCACGTGTCTTTTTTATATGTTGGGGCATCTTTTGGGTATATGCCCAAGAGAGGTATAGCTGGATCCTCAGGCAGTTCAATGTCCAATTTTCTGAGAAACCTCCAGACTGATTTCCAGAATGGTTGTACCAGTCTGCAACCCCACCAACAATGGAGGAGTGTTCCTCTTTCTCCGCAACCTCGCCAGCATTTGCTGTCACCTGAGTTTTTGATCTTAGCCATTCTCACTGGTGTGAGGTGAAATCTCAGGGTTGTTTTGATTTGCATTTCCCTGATGACTAAAGATGTTGAACATTTCTTTAGGTGTTTCTCAGCCATTCGGCATTCCTCAGCTGTGAATTCTTTGTTTAGCTCTGAACCCCATTTTTTAATAGGGTTATTTGTCTCCCTGCGGTCTAACTTTTTGAGTTCTTTGTATATTTTGGATATAAGGCCTCTATCTGTTGTAGGATTGGTAAAGATCTTTTCCCAATCTGTTGGTTGCCGTTTTGTCCTGACCACAGTGTCCTTTGCCTTACAGAAGCTTTGTAGTTTTATGAGATCCCATTTGTCGATTCTTGATCTTAGAGCATAAGCCATTGGTGTTTTGTTCAGGAAATTTTTTCCAGTGCCCATGTGTTCCAGATGCTTCCCTAGTTTTTCTTCTATTAGTTTGAGTGTGTCTGGTTTGATGTGGAGGTCCTTGATCCACTTGGACTTAAGCTTTGTACAGGGTGATAAGCATGGATCGATCTGCATTCTTCTACATGTTGACCTCCAGTTGAACCAGCACCATTTGCTGAAAATGCTATCTTTTTTCCATTGGATGGATTTGGCTCCTTTGTCAAAAATCAAGTGACCATAGGTGTGTGGGTTCATTTCTGGGTCTTCAATTCTATTCCATTGGTCTATCTGTCTGTCTCTGTACCAATACCATGCAGTTTTTATCACAATTGCTCTGTAATACTGCTTGAGTTCAGGGATAGCGATTCCCCCAGAAGTCCTTTTATTGTTGAGCATAGTTTTAGCTATCCTGGGTTTTTTGTTATTCCAGATGAATTTGCAAATTGTTCTGTCTAACTCTTTGAAGAATTGGATTGGTATTTTGATGGGGATTGCATTGAATCTGTAGATCGCTTTTGGCAGAATGGCCATTTTTACTATATTAATCCTGCCAATCCATGAGCATGGGAGATCTTTCCATCTTCTGAGGTCTTCTTCAATTTCTTTCTTCAGAGTCTTGAAGTTCTTGTTGTACAAATCTTTTACTTGCTTGGTTAAAGTCACTCCGTGGTACTTTATATATTTTGGGTCTATTATGAAGGGTGTCGTTTCCCTAATTTCTTTCTCGGCTTGTTTCTCTTTTGTGTAGAGGAAGGCTACTGATTTATTTGAGTTAATTTTATACCCAGCCACTTTGCTGAAGTTGTTTATCAGCTTTAGTAGTTCTCTGGTGGAACTTTTGGGATCACTTAAATATACTATCATATCATCTGCAAATAGTGATATTTTGACTTCTTCTTTTCCGATCTGTATCCCTTGACCTCCTTTTGTTGTCTGATTGCTCTGGCTAGAACTTCAAGAACTATATTGAATAAGTAGGGAGAGTGGCAGCCTTGTCTAGTCCCTGATTTTAGTGGGATTGCTTCAAGTTTCTCTCCATTTAGTTTAATGTTAGCAACTGGTTTGTTGTATATGGCTTTTTACTATGTTTAGGTATGGGCCTTGGATTCCTATTCTTTTTCCAGGACTTTTATCATGAAGGGGTGTTGAATTTTGTCAAATGCTTTCTCAGCATCTAATGAAATGATCATGTGGTTTTGTTCTTTCAGTTTGTTTATATAATGGATCACGTTGATGGTTTTCCTAGATATTAAACCATCCCTGCATGCCTGGGATGAAGCCTACTTGATCATGGTGGATGATTGTTTTGATGTGCTCTTGGATTCGGTTTGCCAGAATTTTGTTGAGTATTTTTAAGCCGATGTTCATAAGGAAATTGGTCTGAAGTTCTCTTTCTTTGTTGGGTCTTTGTGGTTTAGGTATAAGAGTAATTGTGGCTTCATAGAAGGAGTTGGTAGTGCTCCATCTGTTTCAATTTTGTGGAATAGTTTGGATAATATTGGTATGAGGTCTTCTATGAAGGTCTGATAGAATTCTGCACTAAACCCGCCTGACCTGGGCTCTTTTTGGTTGGGAGACCTTTAATGACTGCTTCTATTTCCTTAGAGTTATGGGGTTGTTTAACTGGTTTATCTGTTCCTGATTTAACTTCGGTACCTGGTATCTGTCTAGGAAATTGTCCATTTCCTGCAGATTTTCAAGTTTTGTTGAGTATAGGCTTTTAGAGTAAGATCTGATGATATTTTGAATTTCCTCTGAATCTGTAGTTATGTCTCCCTTTTCATTTCTGATTTTGTTAATTTGGACACACTCTCTGTGTCCTCTCGTTAGTCTGGCTAAGGGTTTATCTATCTTGTTGATTTTCTCAAAGAACCAACTTTTGGTTCTGTTGATTCTTTCTATGGTCCTTTTTGTTTCTACTTGGTTGATTTCAGCTCTGAGTTTGATTATTTCCTGCCTTCTACTCCTCCTGGGTGTATTTGCTTCTTTTTGTTCTAGAGCTTTTAGGTGTGCTGTCAAGCTGCTGACATATGCTCTTTCCTGTTTCTTTCTGCAGGCACTCAGCGCTATGAGTTTTCCTCTTTAGCACAGCTTTCATCGTGTCCCATAAGTTTGGGTATGTTGTACCTTCATTTTCATTAAATTCTAAAAAGTTTTTAATTTCTTTCTTTATTTCTTCCTTGACCAGGTTATCATTGAGTAGAGCATTGTTCAATTTCCACGTATATGTGGGCATTCTTCCCTTATTGTTATTGAAGACCAGCTTTAGGCCGTGGTGGTCCGATAGCACGCATGGGATTATTTCTATCTTTCTGTACCTGTTGAGGCCCGTTTTTTGACCAATTATATGGTCAATTTTGGAGAAAGTACCATGAGGAGCTGAGAAGAAGGTATATCCTTTTGCATTAGGGTAGAACGTTCTATAAATATCCGTTAAGTCCATTTGGCTCCTGACTTCTCTTAGTCTGTCTACGTCTCTGTTTAATTTCTGTTTCCATGATCTGTCCATTGATGAGAGTGGGGTGTTGAAGTCTCCTACTATTATTGTGTGAGGTGCAATGTGTGTTTTGAGCTTTAGTAAGGTTTCTTTTACGTATGTAGGTGCCCTTGTATTTGGGGCATAGATATTTAGGATTGAGAGTTCATCTTGGTGGATTTTTCCTTTGATAATTATAAAGTGTCCTTCCTTATCTTTTTTGATGACTTTTAGTTGAAAATTGACTTTATTTGATATTAGAATGGCTACTCCAGCTTGCTTCTTCCGACCATTTGCCTGGAAAGTTGTTTTCCAGCCTTTCACTCTGAGGTAGTGTCTGTCTTTGTCTCTGAGGTGTGTTTCCTGTAGGCAGCAGAATGCAGGGTCCTTGTTGCGTATCCAGTTTGTTAATCTATGTCTTTTTATTGGGGAGTTGAGGCCATTGATGTTGAGAGATATTAAGGAATAGTGATTATTGCTTCCTGTTATATTCATACGTGGATGTGTTATGTTTGTGTGCTTTTCTTCTCTTTGTTTTGTTGCCAAAACGATTAGTTTCTTGCCTCTTCTTGGGTATAGCTTGCCTCCTTATGTTGGGCTTTACCATTTATTATCCTTTGTAGTGCTGGATTTGTAGAAAGATATTGTGTAAATTTGGTTTTGTCATGGAATATCTTGGTTTCTCCATCTATGTTAATTGAGAGTTTTGCAGGATACAGTAGCCTGGGCTGGCATTTGTGTTCTCTTAGGGTCTGTATGACATCAGTCCAGGATCTTCTGGCCTTCATAGTTTCTGGACGAAAAGTCTGGTGTGATTCTGATAGGTCTGCCTTTATATGTTACTTGACCTTTTCCCTTACTGCTTTTTAATATTCTTTCCTTATTTTGTGCGTTTGGTGTTTTGACTATTATGTGACGGGGGGTGTTTCTTTTCTGGTCCAATCTATTTGGAGTTCTGTAGGCTTCTTGTATGCCTATGGGTATCTCTTTTTTTAGGTTAGGGAAGTTTTCTTCTATGATTTTGTTGAAGATATGTACTGGTCCTTTGAGCTGGGAGTCTTCACTCTCTTCTATACCTATTATCCTTAGGTTTGATCTTCTCATTGAGTCCTGGATTTCCTGTATGTTTTGGACCAGTAGCTTTTTCCGCTTTACATTATCTTTGACAGTTGAGTCAATGATTTCTATGGAATCTTCTGCTCCTGAGATTCTCTCTTCCATCTCTTGTATTCTGTTGGTGATGCTTGTATCTACAGCTCCTTGTCTCTTCTTTTGGTTTTCTATATCCAGGGTTGTTTCCATGTGTTCTTTCTTGATTGCTTCTATTTCCATTTTTAATTCCTTCAACTGTTTGATTGTGTTTTCCTGGAATTCTTTCAGGGATTTTTGTGTCTCCTCCCTATGGACTTCTACTTGTTTATTTATGTTTTCCTGGAATTCTTTCAAGGATTTTTGTGTCTCCTCTCTATGGGCTTCTACTTGTTTATTTATGTTTTCCTGAATTCTTTCATGCATTTTTTACGATTCCTCTCTGTAGGCTTCTACTTGTTCTCTAAGGAGTTCATCATGTCTTTCTTGAAGTTCTCCAGCATCATGATCAAATATGATTTTGAATCTAGATCTTGCTTTTCTGGTGTGTTTGGATATTCCATGTTTGTTTTGATGGGAGAATTGGGTCCGATGGTGCCATGTAGTCTTGGTTTCTGTTGCTTGGGTTCCTGCGCTTGCCTCTACCATCAAATTATCTCTAGTGTTACTTTGTTCTGCTATTTCTGACAGTGGCTAAACTGTCCTATAGGCCTGTGTGTCAGGAGTGCTGTAGACCTGTTTTCCTCTTTTTCAGTCAGTTATGGGACAGAGTGTTCTGCTTTCAGGCGTGTAGTTTTCCTTTCTACAGGTCTTCAGCTGTTCCTGTGGACCTTGCCTTGAGTTCACCAGGCAGGTCACTTGCAGCAGAAAAGTTGGTCTTACCTGTGGCCCCGAGGCTCGAGTTCGGCCATGGGGTTCTGCCCACGGGCTCTCCGCTGTGGCAGCGACCGGGGAAGATCTGCGCCCGCCTCTTCCGGGAGCCTCCGTGCACCAGGGTTCCAGATGGCCTCCGTGTTTTCCTCTGGAATCAGTAATGTGTGCAGAGAGCAGTCTCTTCTGGTTTCGCAGGCGTGTCTGCCTCTCTCTGAAGGTTTAGCTCTCCCTCCCACGGGATTTGGGTGCAGAGAACTGTTTATCCGGTCTGTTTCCTTCAGGTTCCGGGCGTGTGTCTCAGGCAGGGCTCCTGCTGCTCCTGGGCCCTCCCCCACAAGAACCCAGAGGCCTTGTACAGTTTCCTCTTGGGTCAGGGATGTGGGCAGGGGTGGGCAGTGTTGGTGGTCTCTTCCGCTCTGCAGCCTCAGGAGTGCCCACCTGACCAGGCGGTAAGGTATCTCTCCCACGGGTTCTGGGAGCAGAGAGCTGCTGCGGGCAGGGATCCGTTGTTTTTTC